>NC_061117.1:225124077-225127883 GCF_002878395.1 Capsicum annuum | reverse complement strand
CTGTGTATTGTCTAGAGGCTTTGTAGACCTAATGTACAGTCAAGGTGGTGTTTTGTTAATAGACGTGATGGCTCCAACGGCCAAGTATTGTATATACATATATATGTGTGTTCGAGCTTATACAGGTGATTATTTATTTTTATATGCGACATGATGTTGTCCGAATTTCGGGTTGTCATAGAGGTATGCATAGAAAGTATAAGGTTATTAGCTGGTCTCCCGGGCCTTCTCGGTTACGGGTGCCAGTCTGCCCCAATAGGATTTGAGGCGTGACAGGACATTATTTTTCAAAGGAAAAACATGCTAAAAAATTCTGCATCTCTAGATTCACAAATAGAATAATCATTTAATGACATAAATCTATATGCAGCACTATTTTGAGAATAACTAATAAAGACAGTATAAAATTTCTTAGAACCTACATTTACTCTTTTAAAATTAGGTAGACCAATCTTGACCAAACACCCCCACACTTTCAGAAATTTCAAGTTAGGGACAAATTTCATAACTTATATGAGGTCTAGTCTAACTTTTTATCAGGGTCTCTATTAAGAATATAACATACAAACAATTCAGCTTTCCTCCCACATATAGTCAAAAAGATTCGAGCTTAAAAGCATAAAATTCAGCATTTTATTAGCTTCAAAAATAAGTTTAAGGCCTACTTTATTTAGAAGTGCTCCAGAAATTAAGTTTCTACGGAGATAGGGAACATATAGAACATTGTTCAATAATGATATTTTACTAGAAATTATTTTAAGTAAAAAAATTTCTTAACCCAAAACTCCAGTAGTAGTGGAGTTACCCATGTAGACACACTCGCCATTGGTGGATCCATCAAAGTCATGGAATAACTCTTTGTTGGCGTAAAAATGCCTTGAAGCTCGTGTGTCCAACACCCACTCAGTCTTGTTAGACACTAGGTTCGTCTCGAGGACTATTGTCCTTCCTATTTTGAGTTTTGCAAACTATCCCATATTTCTTTAGCAGATTTATAGGTAACAAAAAATCAAACAAATGATTAGTCATATGGTTCAACAAATGTCCTCTAACTGTTTTGTTATCCTTTTCCAATTTCTTTTTAGCAATGTCATCAACTACAACAGTGTTAGATCCATTAGTAATGTTAGAACCATCAGTCGGAGGTTCATTAAACAAAACATAATCAACTTTTAATTGTTCGAAAAAAATCAGAAGTTTTTGTGACCGACGTTTAAAATTATTTCTGTCCAATGGCTCTAGCTTTGACAAATCAGAAAAAGTTTTGTTCAAAGAAATAGCCATTTATCAATATAATATGTAAGAAAATCGCTTTCAAATTGTTGGTAAAAGTACTACAATATTGATATTGGAACTGAATTGATAATAGTAAAAGAGTTATCACAAACACTGTGTCGTGGCAAGCCACTGCCTTGAAAGCGATTTCGGCCCGACTCCGGTGCAAATCTTTCTAGCCGGTCGCTCCCCAAGGTTCCACAACTACTTCCAAACACGTGCACTCGTGGCTGGAAGTTTGGAGGTTGCCCAAACCAATTGGCCAAAACAATTCAAGAGGAAGAGGAAAGGAGAAAGATTGTTTCTTTCTTTATGTGGTGTATTTTTATCTTCTCCAAAGACACCCTTTATATAAGATTTGAAAGTAGAGTTGCAAGAGTTATATTTAATGGTATGAAAGAACCATTACTTTACATGATACTTAATTCTATTAGAACGGATGTTTAGATGTATTCTCATTTCCTTTGTAATGTAGAAGTTATTCATCTTTACACTGCACTAATTAAATTAATAACTGTAGAGTTAATTTCACAGTGTACACATCATACCACATCATATATAGAAGAAAACAATGGATATAATGAAAATGAGTGGAAGAACACTGCAACAAACACTGAGTAAATTATGTAAAACAGACACATTTCGATTTTAACATAACGTCAACCTTATTTTTCTACAAACCGTCAAAATTTGTGTATACATTGGCTCTCTCTTTTTTTGTATTTCTTCTCTGCATCGTTCCAATTTTGCCGGATATCCTTAAGGAAACTCACATTATCGCTCTTTAATCTTTCCTAAATTTTCGACATTATTAGAGACCTTTTTGTCTTTCTATTATTCCTATCTCCTTCCTCCCTGCAACGCCCATTTAGTTTTGTATATATATTTTACACATTGGTCATGGGCAAATGGCAAAATTAACGAAAAATCGAGGAAGGAGTAGGTTTTTAAATTTTTGTAAAGCCATAGTTTTCAACGATGACACTACTATAAGTAAACGGGGTCATCATACGTATAATTCAAAAGATCTATCTAATTTGAAGCGTGTAGAAGAAAAGTTGGATTCGATGTTGGGAAAAGATTACCCCAAAATTTTCCGAACAACTCGAAAGGAGAATGGCATTGGCAAAAATTTCTCTAATGCACTCAAACATGTGTTTTCTGATACATCATTGGTAAGTCTAGAGGAAAAAAGAGAAAGAAACATAAATGTAAAGTATGAAACTAGAGAAAATTAGAAGAAGAAAAAATGTTGACACATCAAGATATTGTTGAATATGTATGCACTTATTCTTGCATTCTTCTTTTATCCATCATGCTTGTAGTTTTATTCTAAAGGGCAGTGGTGCATGGTTCGAAAATCGATGGCTAATGGTCTAACAAGTTTTAAAGAATAGTGGTGCACGATTCGAAACTCGATGAATAATATATCTATCTAGCGAGCATTTACCATTTTCCAGTTGGATATAATTTAATTTTGTACAGTGTTGCGCCTGACGTGTGTCTAACTACACATCATGCATTGCATCCCTAACCACACACGATGTTGGACCTATGACGTGAACCTAACCACACATCATGCTTAGCACTTTTAGCACTAGACCAAATTAAAAGATTATCTAGGTGAAAACTTATAAATTGAATTGTTTTGCAGGGGAAGAAAATTTATAAGGGTTCACTTGGATCGTATAATAAGTTGTCATCAAAATTTGAGAAACTATTTATTCCTACAAAGTCTTCATTCAAGGATTTACTAAACACTACTAGTAGAATGTCAAGATCAACAAGCACTGATGACTTTTCATTATTCACTACTTCAACAGTACCCTCTCCATCTTCCTCTTCTTCTTCGTCTTCTTCTACTGCATCTTTGCGATCTACATCGCAGAAAAAGCAATTCACATCGTTTCACAGGTCAACATCGTGGAACAATATGCAAGTTTATGACAACGTAAAAGAAAAAGAAATCGCGCTACGTTACAATGCGAACGTTGGGACATATTCTCTTTTAATTTGTTTATTGGTTTTGATATTTTGTGGTAAAGTATGTGCAATCATTTGTACTTCAACATGGTTCTACTTTGCTCCTTGTTGTTTCAAACGCATTGACTAAGATGAGTACCAGAAAATTAATGATCGATTGTTGTTATAGTTACCAAATGAATTATGTAACTTCATAGAGGGCTTTTTCTCCTAACTATCCTGTCTGTTTTTTTTTTCCTTTGCTTTTTTATCATGTCATGTAAGCTGGTGCAGTTGATATTGCTTATTTGTCATATTGTAAGTTGTACAAAATGTAACACAAATGACAGAAATAAGAAACAAAAATTGCATATGTGATACTTCTCAATTCTTGGCATCTCAAATTTATATGTTACTTATTGAACTACGTATTAAAAGAAGTGATATATTTATTTTTATTATGTAATAGATGTAGGTTTCGTTCCTTTATTGTACTCATATGCTAATTATATTATTGGGAACCAGAAAAAACAATGAAAAAGGTATATGAGTTATGTGTTTCACGAGTA
>NC_061117.1:225065703-225123977 GCF_002878395.1 Capsicum annuum | reverse complement strand
AATCACATATTTTAATTGGTTATAAATATACAAAATAATAATTATTTGATATTTTACAAAATTATTTTTATAATCATCAACAAAAATTAGTAAAAATACTAATTTCATTTTTTTCATATCAAAACATCTAAAATAATTGTAACTCTTACTTTATATTAATATTTAATTACACTTTCACTATTAAATAATTTTTTTTAAATTTCATAATAGTTTGAAATATGTTAATTTTGTTAATAATAAAAGAAATGCAACTCATATATTATTCAAATGTGCACATCAGGAATCAAAGATGAAGGATGCATAACTCCATAGCATTAACATAGAAGATAAAATACTTTATTTTAAAAAAGTTATTATTTCATATGAATAGGATAATATATTTTTAATGATACTTTTATAGAAAAGTATTCTGCGCACCACACGGAAACCTATACTAGTTATATCAAAGTGTTCAGGATATTTGTAAAGTGATTTGAACTTTTTGCATTTCATTAAAAATTTCCAAAATAAATAAAATTATTTAATTTTAACTAATCAAACGTTACACGCAGAGGTGGATCCGGGATCCGGACTCTCTGGGTGCCAAGTAAACTTATCGATTAAATTAAACAGATTATTTATTTTTCGATCTATAGAATAATTAACCAACCAATCAATAAAAAAGAACAATAATAAAATGAAAAAACTTAATCTTTCAATAATATTACTAATATCATAATATAATATCCATAATTCATTACAATTGTCTCGACGAGTTTTCATATTCTGAAAACGATCAACGATGACATCATTATTTACATTAACATATTAAACAATTATTTAAATATTGACCACCAATACTATTTCGCACTTCATTTTTTATGTTTTCATGGAAGAGAATGCTCTTTCCACAGTTGCCGTAGCAACGGGTAAAATTAGAGCCAACTTCACAAGTAAATAAACAAGTGAATAAGTCTCCACAAGATTTGCCTCAACTAACACCTTTGCCAAGGCATGAATTTCTTGCAAGTTGGATAATTTGAAACTACAATCTCGCATATGAATTATGAAAGTACAAGTTGTTAACTCAAATCTCGAAGCTTTCCATCATCAAATTCATTTGGATAACACTTCGGTAAAGTCATGATTCTACCTTTATCAAAGTTAGAGAAAGAATTGATAGGATTCAAGCTGCCCATCCCAAGAAACAAATCACTAATCGCTATATCAAAACGATCATTAAGCTCTTGAACTTGCACATCAATGACAGCACAAAAGATTTCAACATGCAAATGGTGCGAATAACAAACATCCAAATACTTACGCTTTAACTTTCCAGGAAAATAAGGCTCATCTAATTTGGGAATTAAGATACCATGTGAATCACAATGAAGAAACATCATCCAACAAAGATTCCTACTCATTTTCTCTCATATCTTGCAATCTTTTCTTTGAGATGTTAAGAAACTCAACGGCATTAACAATATCTTGATTTTTTTTTGTAAAATCTTACTCAATTCATTTGACATGGCCAACACTTTCAACATCAAGTGAAGCATAAAAACAAAGTTGAATATTTTGACTTTTATCAAAAGATATTCCGCTTGATTTTTATCACTTGAGGTAGAACCTTCAATTTCAATCACTTCAAGCACCTGAACAATAGATGAGAAAATAACAAGAAAGTTATCCAATGTTTTGAAATTTGATCCCCAACAAGTAGTATCCGATCTTTAAAGCCCACGTTCTTGATGTAATTCTTGTTCGGTGTGAGTTTCATCGGACTCAAGTAATTGCTTCAAATTTTCAGCTTGGTGATGACGAAGTAAATCTCTACGCTTAAAAGATCCTCCAACAACATTCAACACATTAGTAACATGATAAAAAAAGTCTTCAACTTACAAATGTTTTTTAGCAATAACAATGTGTTAGTTGCAATGGATGTGCAAAACAATGAATATAATATGTCGAATAACTATCTTTCATAATTAAAGTTTTGAGACCATTTATCTGTCCTTTCACATTACTAGCTCCATTATAACCTTCTCCACGTATATTGGATGGAGTTAGTGAGTGATCGAAAAGCAAAGAATAAATTTCTTTTTTCAATGAGCATGCCGATGTATTACTACATGGACAAGATCGATAAACCGTTCAAAAACTTCACCATTCTTATCAACATACCTCAAAACAAGAGTCATTTGTTCTTTGTGTGAGATGTCTTTGAATTCATCAACTAATATACCAAAGTAATCTCCATTCAAATCCTCAATTATAACTTTTAATGTTTTTTTGGCACAAACATTGACAATGTCCTTTTGGATCATAGGACAAGTCAAAGTAACATTTTGTGGAGCTTTTTCTAATATTACTTTTTCCACATTCGGGTGTTTGTCTCCATGCCATCGCAAAAATTTTTAAAAGTAGCCTTGATTAGTTGAAGGTTCACTTTCATCATGACCTCAAAAAGGCAATCCATGATACAAAAGAAGTCTTGCCACATTAATTGAAGCTTCCAAACGAATTCGGTACTCACTTTTTGCCTTTTGAGAATGTTTGTCAAGAACAACTTGAATTGATTGACGATGATTTGACAAATCTAGCATCTTATTGTAACACTTGTGGTGAATACTATTAACTTTACCAACATGCAAACAAAATCTTTCAAGAGCCTTATTCCAATCCCAAAAACTCTTTGATGCATAAAAACACCCATAATTTCATGAACAAATTTATTTTTGAACAAATAACAACAAAGATAATATGCAGTATCTTTCTCCACACTATACTCCAACCAAGTAGAATGTGAACCTTTAAACCAACTTGAAGTAAATTGACGCATTCTACCTCCTATTTCACTTGAAGGATATGGTTTCAAGATAGGTTTACAAGGCCCTTTTTCAATATAATATTTCCTCACTTCATGTCGTATTCGAGGATCATAATAGAAATTGATCTTTTTATTCCCAGATTGGTTTTAAGTGAATCCAAATCGAGGTCAGTTATAAGACAAGAACGATTGACATTGACATTACTAGAACTTGATTGAGAATAATTAATCTTCTTGGAAAAATTCTCCATCTCAATTTACAAAATTAAAATACTTTCTCCTAAGTCAAGATAATTTCGAATTTGAATTTCTAGGCTCAAGAAAGAGAAACAAAATAATTTTTCAAAATAACTTACAGACTTATGGGGGTTGACTCTTGAGATAAGAAATTAGTTAGCAACGAATGTGGAGAGCAGTGAGACTAAGGCCGTGAGCCTTTTGCCAGCGACGATAAAGAGCGGCAGCAGGCAGCAAACCTCAAGAACAGAAAGAGCAGGAACAGAGAGAGCAGGCAGAAAAAGGTCATGTTTTGACTTGGAAATATGGTTTATTTTTAATTTTTATGAGAGATTAGATTATACCTAACATTAGTATAAAAGTGGTATAATATATAAGTAAAATGGTAAGTAGCCACTTGCACTAGATAGTGCTTTGTATTATGGATAGCAGATTAAATATTTGACCTGTAAAGTTAAACTACTATAAAAAAATCTACAATTCCTAAACTAAAAACTCAGTGTTTTGTGTATGTTTCTAATCCTTCATTCATGTTATCAGTTTTCTTCTTTGCTTTCTTTTCCTGTTCTTGAATTAAAGAAGCTACTAAGATGGATCAAGTTCTTGAATTAAAGAAGCTACTAAGATGGATCCAAGTTCTTGAATTAAAGAAGCTACTAAGATGGATCCAAATGCATTTTATGATCTACGAATCAACGTTAGATTAATGTCTGACATGCAACCCGAGCTAACCAAGCAACCAATGATGCATCGTTTCTGTTGTATCTAGTTACATCCAATGTTGAATTACTGAATGTCAGAGGCGTCTCAATAAGGCCTAAAGCCAAATTTTAATAGGAGTTTTACATATATAAACGTACATACAAAAATACTATTGTAATAATTTAGAGCTGTCTTATCTGTTGTTGTTTAGTAGTTGTTTCATGTGCTATTTTTTAAAGACACTTAACCTTTAACTTCATATTAATATAATTATTAATAAAAGTAAGAATTAATTATTTTTAATAAAATGTTAGTCATTTGTTTGCAGTGCATTAACTTGGATGTTGTAGTTAAAACTTTATCTATTAATATAAAGTTTGAGTTGTTTAGTTCAAAGTTCTAAAATATTTCTTGTAAAAAATGAGATAACTTTTTTTCCTTTTTATTATTATTATTATTTTTTAGATATTTTTTTAAAATGTATTTCACAATCTTCATTATTATTTCAATTGAAGTTGAAATTATAGAGTTTACTATTAAAAATTTTGAGGCCTCAACTTGAGAATCACGAGGTCTCAGATTTAAATCATAATAGAGATCAAAACATTAGATTATTTCTTTTTATTCATCCCAACTTTTGATGGGCGAAGTTACGTAATACGTATTGCTGATGGGAGGTCGGAGGTATTTTTTCCTTGGAAACTTTGCATAGAGCAAGTGATATTAATAGTGCCGTTAGGCGCTTGGTATGAAGAAGACAAATAATTTTAATCATGTATAAATAGTATATTTTTCCGTCAAAGGGGTTCGGACGAACCCTAAAGAGCACTGGCTCCGCCTCTAGTGACATGCACAATAGTCTCCATCATCTTTTTCTTTTTGGATTTTTTCAAGTAAACATATTTCAGTCAACTATGGAAACCCTCTACAAGCACAAGCAATTCAATTTTATGCTCAACACTTTTTTGTTTATTGACAGATATCTTGTTATCCAAAGTCATAATACAGAGAAATGAACAAGCTTTCTTCCATGAAAAAGGATCCAAAAATGACAAAAGACCTAAAAGAAAATATAAAGGAAATCAAGAAATAATAGAAAACTTTTAGTCACCTACTTTAACAACCACACATAACATGATAAACTAAATGATTGTAAGCAAAAGAGCAGCAACTTTATACTAAACATCTTTAAAAAAAAAAAAAAAATAGCAGCAACATCAAGAACACACAAAAACATAGTATTATATAATTAAAATCAAGAAATAACAAAAACATAAAGAAGTCAACTGATATTTAAGAGAGAACAAATTAAGCTTAAATTATCAAGATCCAAACTTTAATATAGAAACTCCAATAGTTTCAACAATTAAGATAAAAGATTGAATTTTTGAGCAAATATAGAAAAAAAAAACCTCTATAGAGAGCAAAAACTGAGAGATGAAGCAAAAGAAAGACAATCAAAACGTTGATTCTTTCCATCTGTCCTAACATCGATGATAAACCCCGTCACCTGATATCTGTTGCTGCTAGAAGGCGACCACGTATTCTGTGAATTTAGTCGACATGCATGCATGAAAGCTGGCTCGAACAATACGATTATCAATGAAGTAACTCAACTCAACTCACTCTATTTTACTACTCTCACCTCCTTCATGCAATTCATGCAAATGTGTTTGTAATCACATATTTTAAAATATTTGAAAATAATACTTACTAGATTTAGATTTTCTTTTATTAGGGTTAATAAACCAATTGAAAAAATTAGTTATATTATGGAGTTTCAAATTCCACTTGTGAAGGGACCGTTGCAATAACTAGAAAAGTTGTTATCATGTGATCAGGAGGTCACAAATTCAAGTCTTGAAAATAGTCTCTATAGAAATGCAAAGTAAGACTGCGTACAATACACCTTAAGGTGTGGTGGAGCCTTCCTCGAATCCTGCGCATGGTAGACACTTCAGTGCACCGGGGTGCACGTTGAGGAGAAACACTTCCAACACAAACTTTTTTCGTCCTTGAAACTCAGGGGCAGAGCTAGGTAGGACTGAAGGGTTCATACCACCTTCCACGGAATATTATATTGGTTAGATATAGTTAAAAGTATTTGTTCCATAGATTATAGATATCAAATGTCTTTCGACTTCTTTATATTTTGAACCGCTTAGTACAAATCCTAACACAACTCTGTTAAAGCTTGAATTGTTGTCAGTCAATTTTCATTATATTGTGATAGGGTAATTTTTAGGGAGGCCGAAAGTGTATAATTGTGGGCCCTATTCCAACACACATAGGTTGAATTGTTGAAAGATTATGTTGACAAACAGAAATTTTAATTTTAATCAAACGTTAATTTATGGACCCATCGTATTCAAGCTTAAAAGTCCATGTCCTAATAAGTGTGATTGTGGGCCCAAGCCAATTTTAAATCGAATCATTTTGTAGGTAAGTGCTATGCATACTCGATTTTGGTGTTACGATTCAAGTTATGCTCTAAATTTATAAATTTTTATAGGTTTATTCATTTCGAAAAAAATTCCAAACATGCTTGAAGTTTCATATATGGCTAAAGTTTTAGGTATTCTTATGTGAAGTTTGAAGTTCATGCATATGTCATTGAATACTTTAAGGGTGTGCCATATGGTTCGGATTCGCGTCATGTAGGGCCTATTAGGAGTTCAGTATTTTTTTTTTGTTTCTCATGCGGTGTTTGGTACCAGCACTAATCTGAATTCGCGCCACGTAGGGTCCCATTCGGAGGGAAGCGCTCCCTACCAAGGGATTTTTCATATTCAGGGCTCGAACCCGAGACCTCTGGTTAAGGGAGAAGCAACCCGACCCATCCATTGCAGTGGGAGTTCAGTATCTACTATAAATACATAAAAAATAATTTTAATCATGGATATAGAGTATAATTTTTCACCAAAGAGGGTTCGGTAGCTCCGCCCCTAATGGTCAGTAAAATGACTTGAGAATTATGAGGTATTAAGTTCAAACCATAACAGAGATCGAAACATTAGATTATTTCTTTTTATTCATCCCAAACTTTTGATGAGCAAAGTTACGTACGGAGGTATCTTTTTCCTTGGAAACTTAGCAAAGGGCAAGTGATATTAATAGTACCGTTAGGTGCTTAGTATGAAGACAAATTAGGTGAACCCACTTGTTTTTGTCTTTAAGAGGACCAAATGTAATGGTCGGTGGTAAGTAATTCACTTTAGGAATCCAACACTGCTAATATTGCTGTTTTCCCTTTTCTTGTTTTCTTTACCTTAAATTGTTGTGTTAGTTACATAGGATCAATAAAAAGAAAGTTTGTTACACTAAATTTTTCGTTATTTATGAAGTTCGAAAAAAGAAAGGATTTAGAATTTAAAGATTATAGGGTCCGTCCCTTACAAATTACGTTGGTCTATTTGTACATCTTATCTTATATTTATATAAGACATTATTTTTGCGGTTTGAATCTGTACACAACATCAACTCTAACCAATAACAATAATAAATCAAGTGTAATTTGATGGATAAAGTGTGCGGAAGTAATGGCGGAGCCACCTTTGATTCAGGGAGTTCGCCCTCTTCGACGGAAAATTATATTATTTTTATATGGTAAAATATTTTGTACGTATATATAGTAGATGTTGAATCTCCTTCGACTAGTCCGTTTGTTCACTTCCGAACCTCCTCAATGAAAATTTTAACTCCACTACTATGTGAAAGATGGAGTCATGTATGCAGACTTTACTCTACTCTACCTTTAAAAAGATAAAGAGGTTGATTTTTTTTTTGGAACCGCAGGAAAACCCGCAGTCGCTACACCCTTCGGATTTGTGCACTGGGTAAACCCCCCACTGTGTAATAGTCTGCAAATCACACAAGAGATGTATACCGCACTAGATAAGCCCTGTGCGACCGGCTCATGGCTCAAAGATATTGAGGAGGGAATCGATCTCAGGTAGCTATGGTGGGCTACCACCCTCCAAACCAGTGAGTCAATCCCAAAGGACAAAAAGGCTAATTTTAATAAACTCTCAATTAAATGAAACAGCAACTCTAACCGTTGCGCCAAAATTCCCTCACGCAAAGACCAATTTGAAAAAAGGAAAAAAAAAAATGAACACATTATGTAGACATCCATATGTGAGATGTGGACAATCCATTATTGCTATTTGGGGTAAATTTGTTACATTCACTCACAAGGTTAATAACCAACAAACAAAAGTTACCCATAATATTGATATTATTAAATAGTACAAAAGAAGAGAGTTTACCCATGTTGTGCAGGAATTTAGCAATTAAATAAATAAATAATGTTGATATTATATTCAATTTAGTTGGTGAAGTAGTAAAAACAGAGTTTTGTTAATTTCCGAACTAGTTCAATTTACCTCCCTCTCAAATTATCCTTTTTCACATTGATTAAGAAAAATAATTAATAACATGGCTAGTTTATCATAGTATCTCTATTAAATGATGTTTACATTTTAATTTGAAGAAAAAGTAATTCATGCAAAGGATAAAACATGGAAAAAAGATTTTGTCTCTTCTGGATTAATGAAAAAAGACAAGTAAAATAAGAAATCAAATTAGGAAATTTGAGACGAGAGAGTATAATTTTTCGATTCTAACTATGGAGAAGCGAAGATTTTTGTTCGTCTAAATATGTATTGCATTGTTTTTTAGTCGAGGGTCTATCATAAATAATTTCTCTACTTTTAAAGTAAGATAAAACTTGCGTATAATCTCACAAGTGAAAGTGGTAAGATGCTTATCGAAATTTTATTTTCTGTAGACTTCCACACACAACGCATTACCAAAATAACATCAACGAAGCGACAAGATAAATACATTTAGTAAAAATATTAAATTTTCAAACTCATAAATTTTAAATTTCAACCAGTAAAAAGGGAATATAGCAAAATGCTAAAAACTTGAATAATCAAAAGGAAAGGGACCCAAAAGATAAGGTGCAGCAGACCAATAATGCAAAGTAACATTATTCTCAATATATACAAAACTCATCACCTGTCAATTTCATTAGCTACAAAGTTACTAGGAAAATAAAGATCCACTAATTTTATTTTATTTTATTTTATTTTATTCAAAAAAATAACATTAATATTAGGTAATTCTTTCATGTGTGCTATGTTGTGGTAGACAGTCACTTCGTGGATTTAGTTGACGTGTGCGATAACTAGCTCATACATCACGGTTATCAAAAAATTATTTTAATTAAAAAAGCAAAAAAAAAGAAAAATAGAAACGGCACATTAAACTAACACTAGATGATTCTTCTCGTCTGTTCTTGTAACATCAATTATGGACAGATAGAATCACTTGATATATGTCGCTGCCGAAAGGCGATGTGTATCCCATTGATTTAATCGAGCCACGTCATAAAAGCTAGACCGAACATTTTGATTATCAAAAAAGTATCTTAATTAAAAAAAAAAATACAAATAGAAACAACCATTAAACTAACACTAAATGATTCTTACCATCTGTCCCAACATCGATTATGCACAGCGTTACCTGATATCTATCGCTGCTAAAAGGCGACACGTATGTTGAGCTACGTCATAAAAGCTAGACCGAACATTCCGATTATCAAAAAAGTATCTTAACTAAAAAAAAAATACAAATAGAAACAACCATTAAACTTACACTAAATGATTCTTCCCATCTGTCCCAACATCGATTATGCACAGCGTCACCCAATATCTATCGCTGCTGAAAGGCGACAAGTATCCCATTGATTTAATCAAGCTATGTCATAAAAGCTAAACTGAACATCACGGTTATCAAAAAAAAATATCTTAATTAAAAAAACAACATACAAATAGAAACAACGAACGATTAAACTAACACTAAATGATTCTTCCCATCTATCCCAACATCGATTATGAACGGACAGAGTGACCTGATATCTATCTGTTGCTGCTCGAAAGCAACACGATCCCATTGATTTAGCCGACGTGAATGAAATGAAAGCTGGCCCGAACAACATGGTTATCAAAAACGTAACTTAACTCACTTCATTCTACTCTACTACTCTCACCTCCTTCTTCTTTTCCTTCATCTCCTTCATGCAATTCATGCAGATGTGTTTGTAAATCTTCATCAGTTTGACCTGCTACAAAATCCAAAATACCTTCACCAGTTTTCTCACTATATACTTCATTTACTGGTGGAGAAATCCATCCAAATACAACAACGGCAACAAGAAAAAGAGCAGTAGACAGTAAAAGAGGCCAAAAATATTTAACAACATCGAGAAATCGAGGAGCTAAATTAATGAAAACGATGATTAAAATTGATAAAATGGATACTATTAAGATTGGGAATTTGAATTTGATGAGTAGTTTTTGGATTTCCATGAAAGAATAATTCAGAGTTCAGAGTTATGAAGGTGTATTTTGGGGGGTTTTTTTTTCTTTTTGTAGTGAAGGAAATGAAGATGATAAGAGAAATAATAAGTGTGGAATGGAGTGGTTTAGGTTTGTTTTTTTTTTCTGCAAAGATTCTCTGTTTGTAAAAAGTAGTAATAATTTTTTTTTCAAAGGACTATTATGTACTATGGGATAAAATTCGAAATTATTCTATAAATTTTTTTTTTCCCAAACTACCCATTGTGATTCTATTAACCTTTTTTTTTTTTTCAATGTTCGATATTCATATTGAAATCTATCTAATTTGAATTCACACCGGGTATAGTCCATTCGAGGTTAGCATTCCCTATCAAAGATTTTTTCATACTCAAAAGTCAAATTCGAAGCCTCTAGTTAAGGAAGGGACAGTTTCATCCACTGCATCACATCCTTTAATTCTATTAACTTGTTTCTCTTTTGCTTAGGTATTTGATATTGATTTTGAAGTTTAATTAATTAATATTTGGGATTGATTTTTCTATATGATCTCTCAATTCATAGTTTTTATCTCCAAAATCATTTGGTGTTATGGTTCATTGCAAAGTCTCACATTGAATAAGATAAGTAATGATATTTCACGAGGTGGGATATCCCATGAGACTATTTTATCCCACCCTTTCCATGGGATAGTAATCCCACTATTTTAGTATAAATAGTTCGAGATTAAGACACCCAAGGGTGTGGCCTAGTGGTTCAATGAAGTTGGTATGAGCATCATGAGGTCTCAGGTTCAATTCTCAGCAGAGACAAATCCTACATGTTTTCTTCCCATTTGTTCTAGTTTTGGTGGATAGAATTAGCTTGAGGTGTGCGCAAGCTGGCTCAGACACCACGGTTATCAAAAAAAAAAAATAGTCTCGAGATTAAGTAATCCCTTGTACCAAACATGAGGTAAAGTTAATTCCAAATTTTATCTCGAGATTATTTTTTTATAAATGATCCCTTAATGTGGATATTTATAATCTTGGACGCTCCCATCCTAATTCTAAAAAGGAGAAGATGAGACTACCATATGTCTCTCCCGCGTAAAAGTACAGTACAACACTTGGTTAGCTACTCGCCATCTATCATAATCCTCCATCTTTAAATTTTTCATGGCTAACTTATTTCAATTTTGCTTCTTTCATCTATTCGCCACGAGGCCACTCTCATCTTCTTTCGTATAATTTTATTTTTAATGTTATCATTTTAGTATGTCCACACATTCATTTGTACATCCTCATCTCACTATCTGCATCTTCATGTTCTTGACTGTCCATCACTCTACCACATACACCATTTAAGTCATATATTTAAAAAATTGAAAATAATACTTACTAAACTTTAGATTTTCTTTTATTGGGGTTAATAAAAAACCAATGGTGTTACTACTGGGATAAAATAGTCTCGAGATTAAGGTACCCAAGGGTGTGGCCTAGTGGTTCAATGAAGTTGGTATGAGCACCATGAGGTCTCCGGCTCAATTCCTAGGAGAGACAGATGCTACGTGTTTTCTTCCCATTTGCTCTAGCCTTGGAGGACAGAATTAGCTCGAGGTATGCGCAAGCTGGCCCGGACACCACGATTATCAAAAAAAGAAAATAGTCTCGAGATTAAATAATCCCTTGTACCAAACATGAGGTAAAGTTAATACCAAATTTTATCTTGAGATTATTTTTTTATAAATGACCCCTTAATGTGGATATTTATAATCTTGGACGCTCTCATCCTAACACTAGAAAGGAGAAGATGAGACTATCATATGTCTCTCCCGCGTAAAAGTACAGTACAACTCTTGGTTAGCTACTCTATCATAATCCTCCATTTTTAAATTTTTAATATCTGAATTATTTCAATTTTGCTTCTTCCATCTATCCGCCACAAGGTCACTCTCATCTTCTTTTGTATAATTTTATTTTTAATATTATCATTTTAGTATGTTCACACATTCATTTGTACATCCTCATCTCACTATCTTCATCTTCATGTTCTTGACTGTCCATCACTCTACCCATACATTATTTAAGTCACATATTAAAATTTTTGAAAATAATACTTACATGACTTTAGATTTTCTTTTATTGGGGTTAATAAAAACCAATTGAAATAGTTTAAATTTGTTTAATCCAAGGGCAAGATGGTAACTTGACATGTCAATTGATTTATTTGATGCATCAGTAAATTAATTAAAATAGCTTGTCCTTTCACTGATTTTGTCGGCCTATCAAAATGTCTTGCAGCACTTTTGAGCACTCATCAACTCTACTTTATTTTATTTTAACCAGATCTAGCTGCACCTGATTGGCATAAAATTTATTCCTTATGGGAATATAAATCATATTAAAATTTCTATTTTATTTTTTGGGATTCTAAGTTGGAAAGACGTAATTAATTTGAATTTATGTTATATACTTCCTCCGTTTAAAAACGAATGATTTGTTTTTTTTTAGTTCATTTTTAAAAGATAATTCTTTTACTTTTTTTATAATACTTTAATTTTAATTTTCCACGTGGCATGTTTAGGACTTTAAAGAACATTTTGGTACATTTGATACAACTTTAATAATTTATTTTTTGGGATTCTAAGTTGGAAAGACTTAATTTATTTGAATTTATGTTATATATAATTTAAGCATAATGCATGAATATGGCTTTTATCTTACCTCGGTTTACATTTATAACCTTCTACTTTAAGTATGCACAAATAGACACTCACTCTTGTATAAAATTGAATACATAGATACGCGCGTTTTATGTGGCATCATACACTTGGTGTTTCATGTGTTAGCCACGTAGGATGTCACATAGGACACATGTATCTGTTTGTTCAACTCTATATAAGTTTAAGTATCTACTTGTAGACACTTAAAATTAGAGGGCGTGGATGAAAATTGAAGCCAAGTTAAAAGGCACAACATTTATATATTATTCCCTCCGTCTCAAATTATCCGTCCCAAATTTCCAATTTATTTTCTCATTTTACTTGTCTTTTTTCATGTTTTACCCTTTACATTAATTTTTTTTTTAAATTAAAATGTAAACATCATTTAATATGGATACTATGGTAAAATAGTCATGTTATTAATTATTTTTCTTAATTAATGTGTTATTTTAATTTGGGATGGATAATTTGGGACGGAGGGTATGTCTATAATTTACGAAAATGGAAAGTATTTATTATTAAGATTTTCTCATTCTAATGACTCGAAATTAAGGTTTGAATTAAAAATAAAAGGATCATATTGATTACCTCACAAACTTAGGTGGTAAGTTTTTTGTTCAATTCTTGTTGCATATGAGTAAAGTTTGTTAGTTGTGGAGTCCGATTAATATGTAACGTACTGATTATATATTAATATTTAATTTAGCATTGTAGCACTGTACCTTTTATTCTCTTTTCCTCTGTCTAACTGTATATATTCTGAATCATTAATATAAATAGCCCGTCCGTCATGGAGTTTACCTACAGGTTTTACCACAAAATTATTTCTCTCTCTCCTCACGAACTCTCTCTCTCTCATTTTTCTTCATCCTCTCCACAGATCTATAGTGTGTAGAAGCAAATCGATCCTAACAAAGTTTCCATTCGATGTTTACGTCAATGTTTAAAAAACAATTGAAGAATTTTAAATCAAATTTATAATATAAGTATATCATATTTTATTTTATATAGATTAACTTATGAACCAATCTTAGTGTAAAGAGAATAATGTCTTTTTTTAGCACAAATCTTCTTTTAAATATGCGAACGTAAAGAAAAATCCCAAATAGCTCTTCACCTTTTATTTATTTTTCAAGTGAAATAACTTCCGTACAAAAAGTTGTATGTTCGATCATGAAAAATTATAATGCAATCAATTTTGCTTGATATTTTATTCAACCAGTGGTGGAGGCGAGATTTTTATGAAGGGGTTCAAAAGTAAACGTACGAACTAGCCAGATGGGGTTCAATATCTATTACAAATACATAAAAAAGTAATTTTAACCATACATAAATTATAATTTTTCATTGAAGATGGGCTCGGATGAACCCCTTGTCCAAAATGACTCCACCCCTGTATTCAACTCTTTGTTAATATTTCTACCTTACTTATACATTATAACTCCTTATCGTGTAATAAGTATTTTTGAGTAAGTATTTGAAAAAACACTCAAATGTCAATTCCATCATATTTCAATATCGTCGATGAAGCAATCAAATATTATTGAAGAGATTTAAAAAAATAGAATTGAATTACTTTACATGCAACTTTTATGCATACGGCTTTACACTATAATTGACGTTCACCTTCCTTCACCCTCACACACTCCCATATCATCCTTTTTATCGAAGAAAGAGAATTATTCAATTGCTACGCGTTAATGCACTTTGAGAAAAATCAACTAGCTTTGAGTGTGAAAAAGACAAGATAAAATACTTTAAATTAATTTAAACGAACAAGATATCTCTATTAATAAGTACATATATAAAATGAAGGTTAAGATTGATATTTTTTTTAAGGATGCCCGAGAACAACTCCTGAATCAACTAAAGGAAAAAATGTTGGAACCCAATCTATCAATAACAAGAAAAAAATAGCAATTTTGTTTCAAATAATTTGAGCTTGGAAGCAACCTGCTACTGAGACAGACACTAATTCACGACCAAAGAGAAAATTATTTTCCATTAATTAAGCTACACAACAATATTATAAAAATGACGTTTCCCACCATTTCACCAAAGATGTAATGGTAAAAAATGAATAAAAAGAAACTTACGTGGCCAAATTACAATTAATCAAAATATTCATAACCCGACTTCCCCCTTTCACCGCCCCATTATATACATTACTTCCGGTCCGGTTCAATAAAACCGGATTCCGCCGGAGAACCACCGTGATGCCGCCGGTTCAAACCGCAGGCGCCGTCGCTACACTTTTATCCGTCGCCATAATCTCTTACTTCTTCTGCAAAACAGTTCAACAAAAGTCATCTTCCCGGAAAAAGGAACTTCAAAAACGTAGAAATGGAGTCGTCGGCGCCATCGGAAATACTCCGTTAATCAGAATCAATAGCCTCTCCGAAGCTACTGGATGTGAAGTATGTGCTTTTCTGTATCTAAATTTTAATTAAGCACAAGCATGCATAATTAGATGTTTATTTAGTGAAATTATTGAATTAGATATGATTGGTAAATTAGTTTAGGTTTATTATATAAATATCATGATTCAGAATTTTGGAACTAATTGGAGTTATGATTAGTTGGCTTAATTTTACGTTCTACTGTAATCCTCTTCTTTATTTGAGCTGAGATTAGAGTTGTAATGCTTTTGTAGTAATTAGATATGATTAGTAAAATTAGTTAAAAATTCGCTGAGTTTGATTATATATGATGAGTTGTTTATAGTTAGATATTCCCTCTGTATACTTTTACTTGTCAGGTTCGCTTCACGAGAGTCAGTTTGACTAATCTTTGGAGCTAAATTGAATTAGATTAATTCAATATTTCTAAATTATAAATTTTGATGTTTGAAAACTATATGAAAAATATTACATGTTGTGATCCCTTTCATATTGGTATTATGAGAAGATACTTCTTAAAAAAATGTTAGTCAAAGTCCATGCAGTTTGACTCTCGAGAAGCGAAATGTGACAAGTAAAAGTTAACGGAGGGAGTATATATATATATTTTACAATGAATATATCTAATTGATACCAAATCCTTTTCAGATTTTGGGTAAAGCAGAGTTCTTGAATCCTGGAGGGAGCGTAAAAGATAGGGTAGCTGTGAAGATTATTGAAGAGGTGATGTTTCATTCAAATTCCTTTTTCTTAGCGAGTATTGTATTAGCTCGTTATGGCTAATTGTTTGCTTAAACTGTATCTGTTACCATTCTTTTAGATTATTCCGGGTTCTAAATTTTCATGTGAAGTACTGATTCAGTTTTGCTAATTTGATCCAATTTATGAAGAGCTCCTATTGTCTTTAGCAGCTCATACAACTAGCTCCTTTTGTGATTCCTTTTTCCGTTTTTTGTTTCAAACATTGTTGTTCTTTTCTTACCACAAACTTAATGCTTAGCAGCAAGCCAGATTTTGCTGACCAATTACTAACTGATTCGTTTCCAGGGTAGATCAAAGTTTTTAATATGCACTTGGCACGCAACACATCTTGCAACTAGCTAAAACTGATTGGCAAGGTCATGCCTTTAAGGTGCATCAGAGTGGGCAAAGTTAGCGACTTTATGTCAACAACTGGACATTTGCCTGAGAAACACCAGAGGCAGATCTAATACGGAATTAAGTCATATTTTTGTGGATATATACTTTAGTCATTTTATTGGTAATTATGGAGAAGAAGTAAACTCGAAGTAATTACTAGTTCATTTGGAGCTGTTCCTGATTCATTTAGAGCCCATGCTTTTCACCTAGCTAGAAAAGATTGCCAAATGCCATGCCTTTCTTCTGTATTGGAGCAGACAAAATGAGTGACTCTATGTCAATAACCAGTTGTTTGCCCAGGAAATACCTGTGGGAAGTCTAATACCCTATAAGACTACCTGATTCTATAAGTTAAAGTCAGGCAATATTTGCACCACCTAGCACTAATGTGTAAAGACATCTATGTCTTCATTTGGAAGGGAAGTGGCTAATTAATCTGCATGTTGGAAAGAAATGGAACTCTTTTATCATCATCTACTAATATATCTGCACGTGTCAGCTTCTTAACAGCCGAGCACCATTTCCGCCAAAGTATATCAATTGAATATCGTTAGTGAAAGTAGGAAAATGCCGAGTTTCTAAAATACAGAATCAAAGAAATCAATCAAACCAACAGTTGTTCACTTGCTGAACAAATTTAGATCACCGGTCGTTGGACCTTCAGAAACTCTTTCAATCCTCAAGTTCATTGGTAAACTTGCCTTCACTTGCATACTTGGTCTGCCAACATTATTCGTGCTCTGTTTATGGGAGCGAGATGAAATGTTGATGGTGGCTGGTGGGACCTAGAAGGTAAAGTTGTATGATGTTGGTGGGTCCCAAGTTTTTTTCTGTTTGAATATATTTGTTGTTTCCTTAGGGACAACTCGCAAAGGTGGAGAAAGTATTGGTTCAAGATTGTTTAGTTTAATCAAGAAATGGTGTCGTAATTGCTGGAGACCTAAATTATCATCCTATCCTTGAAGAGTGATCAAACTTCAAAAATATTTTTCATACATTTCTTTATAAATTTCAACTAAGCGAGTCAATCTCTTTTCTTAAATCTAAATATCCATGAACTTATTCATGGTATTAGGTTAGGGGAATCAGAGGTGCCGTTTAAGGTTCAAGAGTTATTGTGGTTATTGGAATGCGAGGCTTTTTAGTGAGGAGGACAGCTACACTACAGATTTGCTTCGTGTGTTTATTTTTATGTAAATTTGCTTCCGTAACATACTTACAAATAGCAAGGTTTAATAAACTTGGGTATCTGTAAATACTTTTACTTCTATTAACAGTAAAATATCAAATCACAGGCCCTGGAATCAGGAGCATTAGCTGAAGGTGGAGTAGTTACAGAGGGTAGTGCAGGAAGCTCAGCCATTAGTCTTGCAACAGTAGCACCTGCTTATGGATGCAGATGCCATGTGGTTATTCCAGATGATGCTGCGCTCGAAAAAGTAAGACATGCTCGTTTCCCCTCTACATTTGTATTTTACTTAACTTGATAAGATTTAGTGTTGGCATTCCATAAGTATTATTACTAGGAAGTGTTCCGGAAAGCCAGCTCAAAAGATCTATAGTGTTCATTCTGCGAGTATTACCAGGAAGTGTTCCAGAAAGCAAGCTCAAAAAATCTTCATCAAGTGGCCTATTGCTCAAGCTAATATGACAGTGATATAGGATAATCCAAGTAATTTCCTCATCTTCACATTGGTTCTATAACGACGTGGAAGTTCTGATGAAAGGATAGTCATATAAAAAGAATAATAATAACAGCACTAGTTGCTTTTATTCTACATGGTGGAATAAGTCGGGGTGCACAAGCTGGCCAGGACAACTCCATTTTTTATCGAAGGAAAAGTTGAAAACAAACTATTGCTACTGTTTGAAAATTCTCTCAGTTCTTCCTTTCAGGCACAAATACTGGAAGCATTAGGAGCTACAATTGAAAGGGTCAGGCCAGTTTCTATCACACACCGAGATCATTTTGTTAATATTGCAAGAAGAAGGGCGCTGGAAGCAAGTGAATTAACATCAACCACCAGAAAAGAAAACCAAATTGATGCCAATGATTCTAGTCAAATCAATGGTCACTCGGTCAATGAGGAAAAGCAGAATATGAAATTCCCTTCTGAATGCAAGGGTGGATTTTTCGCAGATCAGTTTGAAAACCTTGCAAATTTCAGGTCACATTATGAGGGCACTGGGCCAGAGATTTGGGAACAGACGAGTGGCAAGTTGGATGCTTTTATTGCTGCTGCAGGTACAGGAGGCACTGTAGCCGGTGTATCCCAGTTTTTGAAGGTTGGTTCTCAAGTTCTAAAGCTTCTTCACTTTCCGTTGCTAGATGATGCATTATTTAAAAGCTCCTGTATGATCAACAGGACAAAAATTCAAATATCAAGTGCTTCCTTATTGATCCTCCTGGCTCTGGTTTATATAACAAAGTAACAAGAGGAGTGATGTACACGAGGGAGGAGGCGGAAGGACGAAGGCTGAAGAACCCATTTGATACAATAACTGAAGGGATTGGAATAAATAGACTAACTGAAAATTTTAAGCTTGCAAAACTTGATGGAGCTTTCCGTGGCACAGATATGGAAGCCGTTGAAATGTCCAGGTTTGTTCAGGCTCTTCAGTCGATTACCCATCATAGTATTTTCTCGTTGCAGAAAGTGTTACCCATTACCTCTTTTAAATCTTCTCCGACACATTTAAGGTAAAATCGACAAGAAAAAGATAAGATTTCGCCCTAAAATTTCTTCAGGTTTTGTCACCGTTTTGAACAACTCTTCTCAGTATTTGAATGAGCTCAGTCTATGGAGGAGTTATTTACAAAAATCTTACGATGACTCATCAGGTATCTGTTGAAAAATGATGGCCTATTTATCGGAAGTTCTTCAGCTATGAATTGTGTCGGAGCTGTTAGAGTGGCCAAGGCACTAGGTCCAGGTCATACAATTGTGACAATTTTGTGTGACAGTGGTATGCGACATCTGAGTAAATTTCACAATGCTGATTACCTATCTGAACATGGGTTGACACCTTCAGCGAATGGTTTGGAGTTTCTTGGTCTCAGTTGACGTATGGCTACTTCGCGTTGATTTTTTTTGGGTCCTCAAATCATATATTTCATTAACAACAGTACGAGACCAATGTTTAGTTTCAGATACTGAACCATTTAGAAGTTGAGCTAATGTTGTATATACTATGCTAGAAAGAGGAAATTTTGACAATTTTAATATAATTTCATTTGTTTGTGTATGATGGTAGTTGGACAACAATTTGTGCTCTTTCATATGTTCCCCTCTTGGAATCATTCAGCTATGAAATGATTTACCAGTAGTCTTTTCGATTTAATTTTGCAATATTATGTACACGTATCGTTTCTCCCTAAGAAGCTCCCACATTTTTTACGACGACAACATGCCCAATGTTCCACAAGTAGGTTGGAAGGTAATGTAGACGCATACCTTACCCCCTACTTCTACTTTGGAAAGTAAGAGGTTGTTCCCGATAGATCCTTACATTCTCGATTCAGGTTGATTTCAAATCGAAAAGAAACAGTAATCCATTCATAAACCAAATATGGTGAACAAGACTGATGGAAATAGAGCTTGGATCGAATTGGTGTATCATAAACAATTACAAGAGCACAGCCAGAAGTCTGGTGATATTAGCCCCCCAACATAGGTTTGACTAGGGGAATTATTCAAGAGTACATAAACCTTCTGTCAAAGCTTTCTTTTCCCTCCGAAAGGGGGAGGGGGTTTCTCAAGAGTATGTAATTTATGGATATGTTCAATACAGATACACTTAACGGTGATTCCTCTGAAACATATTTTCATCGCAGTGAGAGTCAAGCCAATCCTTGGGGGAATTCTTTGATGCTACAGCCATTTTTCCACCCACAAGCTCTCTCAGATGTTCCACCTTATTCTCGCGACCACTTCCACTGTACTTCCTGTCCGCTTCCTTCAATTTCTGTCTAAACTTTTGCTTGCGACTATTAGTAGAATTGACCTCTTGTTGTTTCAACTGTGGAGGAGCACCGTGAGGTCCAAGATATATCTTCTCCTCTTTCTTAGATTGCAAAAGAGTAAGTGAACAAAAAGTGTAAAACATCTTGAAAAGGATAATAAGCTTGGAAGAGTTTTGACATCACAACATCTCTTTAAGAGCTAACCTCAGTAGCAGATGTCTTTGATTCTTCAACTTCAACGAAATTACTGTTGTTTTTTTCGCCAGAGCCTTCAAGTTCCAAGCTTGGAATTACATATCCTTCAGTGTCTGATCGTCCAAGATGTCAGATCATCATCACGTTAGTATACATTATATCAAAAAGCTCCAGTAAAACTTCAGATATTGCATCGTTTAGAAGTTTACAAAAACAACACAGAAGAAATAACTTCAAGTTAAAATCTAATAATGAAGTATAATTGTGTATAAAAGTTTTCTAGGTCATTCCTTCAGTCAGCCAGTCGTGATCCAATAAAGCGTCATATATCAACAATTTTGCTTATAAGAAAAACACACATACAGCCTATGTTTGCTCGATTGATGTGTGTGTGTCGGATCATCCAAAAATAGTCTGTTTATGGAGGATCCGACACCGGTGTGGCAACATTTTTGAAGAGTCCGAGCAACATAGCATACAACATTCCACTATATAAGCTCATCATCAGAGTGATCAATTCTAACTGCTATCTTGATTTCCAAATCAGCGTGGCAAATGTACACTAGAATACCAATAACATCTAGAATAAATGCAGTTAATGAAGGCCTAGGTATGTTTTCTCCGAACTCACTTGCACACAACTCGTCTATTCCACCAGGTACCTGCTACCTCTCACCAACCCAAGTACCGTAAAAATCACCTTTCTAAAGTGACAGAATATTAGTTATTTTTGGCCTGTTAATACAGGTCACGTGAGAGACATGCGCTAGGGTCACGTGAGGGGCACGGACAGTCCACTTCAATATGAACACAGTGAACTATTGTAAAGCGGGGAGGAATCACTTTGGTAAAATCCCAACGATCTTTCCCTCTCATTTCTCATCCCTTCTTCTTAACTGCTTCTTCTTCTCAACTAATTCTATCCCTAATCGCCATTGACAGGTGACGATTGGAGCTTCCATAGCGACTTCTCTCTCGTCCTTTCCAATTGAGTTTATCAACTGTAATAGCTAGTTTGAATTGAATTTGAATTAGCAATAAAAGTTACCCTTTCGTGATTCCAATTTCCCTTTCATTATCGAAGTACATAACACAATTCCTCAAATCAAAGCAATGCTAAGATTGATTCCAACAAGCTAAACAACCTCCATCAATATTAAAGTGATTTCTTCACATCCGTTCTAGACTCGGTGGACAGAGTTACCTAACACATGTTACTTATCATCATCATCAATACACTAATCTAACGAAATTGAACACCACAAATCCAATTATTTAAAATTGATCAACAAAATTCAGAGAAAAAAAAAATAGAGAATGGATGCAAAAAAAAAAAAATACCCCACTCGTCATCTTGGATAGAAGAAGAGGTTTTCAGTGAAGAGGGATCCATTTGGTGCAGCCAATGATCATCGATTTCACTGCAACAACGATCTCCTTACAATTGAAGCAAATTTAGCATTTACATTAGAAAAAAAATAAAATACTACTGTAGAATATTTCTGAGTAAATAGGAGAGGATCTGAAACCCTAGAAAAAGAAAATAAAAGGAGAACCCTCTAGTTCTTACTTGAGAAATTATTCATGTGAAATTGACGATTTTAGCCTTGTCTAATGGTGTTTGACTCGAAAAAGGACTTAAGGCTAGTTTGGTACGAGAGATAACTGATTGCGAGATTAATTCTAACATGAGCTTATCCCGTGTTTGTTGGTTCTCAAGATTCTGATTTTATTTTTATCCACCTTGAGATTGGATGATTAATCTCGGTATAACTTATTTTCCAACCAAATGATTCCTAAAGACTTTGATTGGTGGTAATGGTTTGCGGTTATCGTTAATGGTGACGGTTGTTGATTATCGTTATTACTTACTCTATCTCCTACTACTTGACATGTTTGTTAAAAAAAATTATCTAAAGATAGTTGGTATGTTTAAAGAATCAAGAGGTAATTGAATTTTTTTTTCCAGCTTTACCCTTAGTACTTTAATTAAAGTAATTAACTATAATTGGTATGATAATATTTAATGTGGATTTAATAGAACAATATTAGTCAATTTACATTTTTTATTAATTTTTTTCATTATAATGCTGATCAGTAGTGATGATGGTAGTTAATAATCATGTTTGGGGGGTAGTAGTTGGTGTTGGTGACTGATAATTGTGATGGATGTTTGTGAAAGCTAATTTAATGATGATTGTCGATAGTCGCTATGATGGTGGTAGTGATTGCAAACGATTACTAATAGCAACGGCAATTATTTTTGAGTAACGTGATTAGTGTGTGATGGAATTTGATAACAACGATTATGATTACAATCATTAGTGACAGTGGTGGTTAATAATAATGATTGATGTCGATAGCAACTGAATTGTGATAGTTAGCTAAGGTGGCATTGATTGTCGGTTATTAGTAGTAATTATGATAATGATGATGGTTACAATAATGACTAATATCGACAACAACTAACTGTGGTAAATATGGTTAAATAATGTGATTTATGGGGTCATATATAATGACAACAATTACGATGATAACTGTCAGTGACAGGTGTTGGTGATAATTGTCGCATACCATTGACTCTTACCTTCGATAACATGCTTTATTGGAAGGCGTCGAATGCTTGCTAGTTGTCTTGTCTTTATTTCATTATTAGAAATGTATTTATCGTATAATATTTTTTACAGACAACATACAAATCGAGGAATCAAAACAACTTTTTGGTTTTACTAATATTATCAATTCATTTGCAGTCAAGAGACAAAACGACAAACTAGTATAGCTTTTCTTGCATAGTGATTTTAAAATCGCGAATCTTTTGGTAGCCGATAGTTGTTGATAAGGTAGAGGGCTTTCGTGCATCATAATACGTGTCATGACTATCTTTGTATCTTGATCGACAACACGCTTGTCCTATTCTTAAATAATCATCATAACCATTTTGACATATTTTTCTTTGAATTTACTAATACAAATACGCATATTATCTAAGTAAAAACTACTAATTTTGTTCATGTTCATATGGTCTGTTAGCGCATGGAATCGTCCTTATTAGAAACTATTTCCTTGATTTTTTTCAGCACAAATCTAAATTGACTCAATATTTAATGTAAAAATTATTAAAATTATATAAATATTAAACATTAGTTTTAGCTTTAACCATATTAGTAATATTTTAATTGATTAATTCTTAAATTTAAAAATATTAAACTCAAGAAAGTTACATCTCCATCAACATTTGGATCTAGTGAAATGTCATTTGTCACTACTACTTCAATTTGTTCAAATATCAAGATTTGTTTTTTTGGAGGGAAAGTGTAGCGGGAAAAAAGAAACAAAAAGTGAAAAACCAAAAAACAAAACAAACAAAAAATAATTATAAAGGTGAAAAAGACTCATAATTTAGTAGTCAACGATGATTAAAAATAATGTAGCGTAAAAAAGCTTTTGCAGGTCCAAAGCAAATAATGCAATCTCCACCGTCTATTTTCAGATGCCCTTTGCAAACAGATCATCATACACCGTTGATCTAAATTTTCATTTCACCGTAAATTTTGAAACTGAAACTTGTAAATTTGAAATTTTATTTTAATATGAATTTTATTTCGACAAAGTTAAAATGATCCCGATCAGTTGCTTTATGTTTATATGATGCATACAACTCTAGTTGCTGATTGAATCAGTACACGAACTCTGCATGAATTAATAACATTTTTTTTTGAACGAAAGTCAACAACAATAAAACATACTCATATAATTTCATAATTGAGGTATGAGAAGATATAATGCACACATATTTTGCCTTTACTCGAATAGAAAGAATATTTCAGAACAATTGGCAAAAGGAAATACAGAAACAAAAGCAATAACAACAATAAATTAACGCGACACAAAATAAATCTATAACACACACAAAAAAAATGTAATAACAATCCAACAATGGATAATCAAACAACAATAACAATAATAATAACGTACGCAGTATATTTTCGTCAACACAAATAAAATACAAGTGATAACCCAAATACTATGAAAAAAATTACTAATACTACATTCAATTTTTTTAATCTAAATCAATTTTGGTAACTTGAAAACATTATTTAAAAGTTTGATTAAATTTCATAATTAAATTGATTGAGCTAAATTTTTTTTTGAGTATATAAGCGCACACAATAGCTCAGTGGCACAAGATTGACGTGGCATTAAACCGGTTTTAAATCCGGAATTTGGAGTCCGCTACGCAATTTTGTACACAAAACCCAGAAAGTGCCTCCCGACTCTCTTCACTGTGTGTGTGAAAACGTTGAAACGAAGTGAGAGAAAGTTGTAGAGAGAGAGAGAGAAACCCAGTTACGACAGTGAACTTTGAGCTTCGAAAAATCGCTTAAATTTTGCTCGTAAATCTCTGTAAGTCATTAATTTCACATCTATTATATGTAAATTTCGCTAATTTTTGTCTTCTTTTTAGCTTGTTTTGTTGAAAAATCGCTAAATTTTGCTCGTAAATCTCTGTAAGTCGTTAATTTCACATCAATTATATGTAAATTTCGCTAATTTTTGTGTGTGTTTAAGCTTGTTTTGTTGAAAAATCGCTAAATTTTGCTCGTAAATCTCACATCAATTTATGTAAGTTTCGTTAATTTTGAGCTTTATAAGTTTTTTTGTTGTTGAAAAATCGCTAAATTTAGCTCGCAAAGCTCTGTAAGTTGTGAATTTTGCATCAATTTTATGTAAATTCGCTTATTTTTGGTGTTTTTTAGCTTATCTTGTTGAAAATTTCGTTTTTTTAAAGCTTAGGGTTTTGTAGATTTAGATAAAAATTGGATCTTTATTCTATTTTTCTTTTCAGTGGTCGGTGTGTTAAGTTTATATTGTTGTTAGTCACAAATGAATCTGGAAATACCTTGAAGATATAATTTGTAAAATTCTGGATAATTTTGCTTAGTGCTGTTTAGGTTAATATTGAGCTGTGTCTGTTACTGCTACTTGCTGTAATTATTTGACCATTTTTTTGTGCTGTTATGTTGCCTGAAATGCTTGTATGCAGTTTAGTTTCTGCTATTTTTTAAACTTGGTGAGCTTTGTGCTTTGAAAATCTCTAAATTTTGCTTGTAAATCTCTATAAGCGCTCCTTGATCTCACATAAATTATATGTAAATTTCTCTAGTTTTGTTCTAATTTTTCTGTATGTGTACCTTATTTTGTTGAAATATTTGGTTCTTTTAGCTTAGGTTCGTAGATTTAGATAAAAGTTGGATCTTTATTCTATTTGTTTTTGTCGTTTTTTTTGTTTTTGTTAAGGTGTATTATTAGTAGTCACAAATGATTCTGGAAACACTTTGAAGATGTAATTTTTTGCAAAATTCTGGATAAATTTGCTTTGTGCTGTTCAGGTTAATATTGAGCTGTGTTAGTTACTACCAATTGTTACATATCTGTGCCCAAAATATTTGCTAATTTCTGTGCGACTTGTTATGTTGCTTGGCTTGTTTGTATGCAGTTCAATTTTCTGCTACTTGCTAAACTCGGTGAGCTTGAGCGTTGAAAATAGCTAAATTTTGCTTGTAAATCTGTAATTTTTCTTAATATTATATCAACTCGTGTAATTTCACGAATTTGTGTTTTTTTGGGGGTCTGCATTTGTCCCTTATTGTCTGGAAACATTTGTTTTTTGCAGCTTAGGGCTTTGTAGATTTAGACAAAAATTGGATCTTTAGTGTCTTCTTTTGTAGGCGGTGTGTTAAGGTTCATTGTTAGTAGTCACAAATGAATATGGAAATACTTTGAAGATATAATTTGCACAATTCTTGATACTTTTGCTTTAATGCTGTATAGGGTAATATTGAGCTGCATCAATTACTGTCAATTGCTTTAATTTTTTGACAAAATTATTGCAAATTACTATAAAACCTTTGCTTATATGTAGTTTGGTTTCTGCTGCTTGCTAAAGTTTTTGATTTTTGTCGAATAGAGTTGAATTTTAGTTATGGGAGAAGGGGAGACGGTTTCTGAGGTGGCAGAAGCACCTGCTAATGGAAATGTGGCAGTGGAGGATAAGAGTGAAGTGATTAACAAGTATACACATGAGGAAAAGGATGAAACGAAGGAAGTGAAGGAAGAAGAGAGCAAAGAGAGTGTTAAAAACGATGCTGAAAAGATGGATGTAGACAAAGAAGAGGTCAAAGAAACCAAAGGAGATGAAGAGCTTAAAGAAAGCGACAAAAAAGAGGAAGAGGTGAAAGAAATCAACGAAAAAGAGGAAGAGGTGAAAGCAAACAACAAAAAAGAGGAAGAGGTGAAAAAAAATAGCGAAAAAGAGGAAGAGGTGAAAGGAAACAACAAAGCTAAAGAAGAAAATCCTGACCAGGATACTAAAGTAGAGGAGGAGAAACCGGAAACCAAGAGTGAGGCAATAGAAGAAGAGATGGCTGAAGAGCCAGATGATAAGGACAGGGAAGAAGAAATGGCTGAAGAGCCAGATAATAAGGATGAGGACGAAGAAATGGCCGAAGAGCCAGATGATAAGGATGAGGAGGTTAAAGAGGAGGCAGGTGGAGAGGATGAGGATAAGGAAAACAATGAAAAGCATAAGGATGAAAAAGGGTCCAAGAAGAGTGTTAAATCAAAGGGGAAGAAGGATAAGAAAAGGAAACGAGAAGTTGAACCAAAGAAGGATAAGGAGCCAAAGAAGGAGAAGGAGCCAAAGAAGGAGAAGGAGCTAAAAACTCCTACACCCTCAACAATTGACCGTCCGGTACGCGAACGCAAATCTGTTGAAAGGCTTGTTGCATCTATTGACAGAGAAGCCAACAAGGATATTCGTATTGAGAAGGTCTGTTATACAATTAGTGATATTTCTCCCCTTTGCATTTCCAGATTCTAGGCCCACACTGCACATTTTATTGTTGCTTATGAGATGAATCTATGTTTTATGTGCTCTGCAGGGCCGTGGAACTGCACTAAAAGATATCCCCAATGGTATTCTACTTACTTATCCCTGATTTTTAGCTGTCATTTTTTTCCCAGTATGGTATCTCTATTGTAAAATTCAGCTGTGCCCCGACCTCTTCAGATTCATATTGCTGCAAAAGAGAAAGTCATTTTCTGATGATATGTGATTTTTTCATGATTATGCCTTCATTGTGACCCTTCCAAGTTACTGGAAAGTTACATCAGTAAAATTCGAACACAAAGGATTTATCTCCCCACCTTGATTAGACACGCACACACTGAAGAAAAAGAGATCATGCCTAAAACTTAATTCCAATGATATGGTAGTGTATAGATCTTTTTCTTCCATTGTGACCTATTCTTTGTTAGAACTTTGTGGAATCCATGAGACTGTAGATCTTCCATGTTGTGTCTGTACGTGATTTTGTTTCTCTGCGAATATATATAGAAATTTGCAGCTTATCGTAATTGCCTATGTTACTGTAGAACTTGTTCTTTGTCTACCTCTATTCCTACAAGTATATGTGTAGAGTTTAAGGGACCAATTATTTTCATTTGAGCTCGGTTCAGTTTCCAGGGGTGTGTCCCACTACCACTGGGTTGATCCAAACGCAGCATTTTCATCACGGAGAAATTTTTTTATTTTGGAAGCCCGCAAAAATTTCAGCAAATATCATATCTGAAAGAGTGAATTCATAATTTGAATGTATAACGAATTTAGACTTCAAGTCCTATCCTAATTAAGATCTTGGATCGGCCGCTGTCAGCTTCTTCCTGAGTATATCAATTTGTGTTTTGTTAGTGTTGTCTCCTTTTTTTTCCTTTTTATCCCTTCTTTGTGTATCATGATAGGTTTTCCAAAGTCTTCAATTACCAAATGACCCAATAGTTGATCAAAAGGAAGAAGTTTTTAGTGATCCGATACGTCGCTGAGCAGCCTAATTTCCTTGGTGCATCTTCTCCTCAATTATGAAAATTAAGTTTTTGCCATGCTTGAGCCTCTGGTCTCTTGTTTTTTCGGGCACATTATTTTCTGATGTCTAATGATTCAGCTGAGATTATTTGGTTACTGGAACTCTTTTTCATTCTTTACTTTCTCTTTGATTCTTGACTTCAGTTGCATACAAATTATCCAGAAAGAAGACTGAAGAAACGTTCAAATTGCTACACACAATTCTCTATGGACGGCGCGGAAAGGTGATGTCTGAGTTATAGTTCTTTTCCTTTTCTGATCTTTGTCTCGAGATTGTACTGTTTATCTTGCCCTTGGTCTTTTCTAAATCGTTACTTTATCTTGCCCTTGGTCTTTTCTAAATCGTTACTTTATCTTGCCCTTGGTCTTCCCATTGAAGATATAATTGTGTCCCTTAAGTTCGCTTTTTGACAATGGATAGGTTTCTTTACTAAAGCTATGTAACTCTCTCTCTCTCTCTCATATGAGTACTTTGAAGAAAGCCTTGGATCGCTAAAATTTTATCTGTGCATATTTGGATTTTTTAATGGTCAAATATGTAACAAATGAGCTCTTTTATCAATCAAATTTTTGAAACTATCAAGTTCTTTTTTCCTAGTTTCATTCACTTTTTTCTCCTTTCGGATTAGATAAGATTTTATTGAACAGTATCAAGTTGATGCTGTGAAAGTACAGAGAAAATGCAGTTGGATTAGATTAGAATCTTAAGCAGTCTAGGCTATGTTTCAGAGACTGCAGCTGCTCCTTTTTGCCTTCAAAGCACATCTTATTTCTTTCCTTCCATATAGTCCAAGCTAGGCTAAGAAGAATAGCTCCCCCGATCTTCTTTAGGGATGCATCTGGATGTGAAGTTCCATATACAATGCTGAACTTGTTTCCTTTTTTCCTTTTTAAATCAAAAAAAAAGTTACTTGTTCTAACATAGTGAACGATGTTGTACACTGTACATAAATATAAAAAAAACTAGGACATTTTTTGTAGAGGAAATCATAGACCTAGATTGGCAAAACAACTTGATTTGATGAATTTCTATCCTTAGCTAGTATTTGCTTTAGTGATAAGAGGAGTAGAGTACGACAGATGGCTGACCATCCTGGGACTTATGTCCAGGAGCTTCTTTTGATCTTTTTTTTCACTTGAGTTGTATTGTCTCTTTGGTAAATAAAATCATTTAGTTACCAAAAAAGACTCGGACACCCCCTTCTTTTCTTTTGATTTATGCTGCATCAGGCCCGACCTATTGTAGCTTTGCTACTTGCAATCACTTAAAAAAATATGTTAAAGTTCATCCTATGTTTTCTGTGTCCCTCCTAGAGGAATGATGGAATTCTCTTGCTTTGTTTTTCGAGAGTTGAATAATTCATACAATATGTTATTGATAGTTCCAATAAATGCAATCCAGTCCGGATAAGTAGTAGTTGCAGTCAGGAATGTCGAAAAGGCTTGGATGAAGATTCCATAGGATCAGAGAATGGGAATACACCTATGCTCTATTTGCCTTCTATGTGGAGATTATGCAGAAACAAATAGCCATCTTTTTTTGCATTGTAAGGTGACCTCAGTTGTGGGACATCTTTCTAGCTAAGGTTGGATTGAGTTGGGCAATGCCCACCAATACACTGGATGTGCTAAATAGCTGGAGCAGGAGAGGAGGATCTAAAGCCCAAAAAAGGATCTGGAAAATGATTCCAGGATGCATTTGGTGGACTATCTTGAAAGAGAGGAACTCAAGAGGTTTTGAAAACAAAAGCAACTCCATCCAGACAATAAAGCGTAATTGTATTTAACTTTTACATTTTTGGTGTTTCGGAATGTTCATTACGAATACAGGGACGCATGGACAGTTTTTAGAGTCCCTATAGAATTTTATTTTCTTTTTGCTTACCAAGCCTAGATATAGCTGTAACTATATCCTATATGATTTTGTGGAATCAATACAAATGTTACCTTGTCAAAAAAAAAAAAGATTCCATAGGATCAGATAGTCTCAAACTATATTCAGAGACCAACATCTACTAACATCTGTGAATTTTTGTTTTACATTTTATTACTGGAGAAAAAAAGAACTGAAAGAAGATTCTTTAACGTGTTTGAAACTTCCTCATGCGTGTTGACAATGTGCATAATGCAGAACCGGAGTTTCTCTTGCTCATGATGATGCTATGTTCATCAGAAAGTAGAATGCTTAAGTTGAACTTTTATGATTCATCCTGTATCTGTGATAGCGTATAAGTTTTGTTTTTCTTGATGTTAATTGTTATAAAAGAAGTCATCTTCCTTCTTCCCCCACCTTTAACCCTTGAAAGGAAGATAAAATCGGTATATGAAATCACCAAGGAGAAGTTGCGGACATTTTCCTTTTATATTGAGGAAATTCTTGTGCTGGTGGGAGGTGGCAATTACCCGGTGCACGCAATCTGGCCCGGACCCCATGGTTACAAAAAATGTTGTGGTACTCCAAAGCATTTTGAATTTTGTTTGAGCTATATTGTTATTCTACTTTTCTTCTTTCCCAACTCAAAAGCAGTGACAAGTAAACTGATGCAAATAATTTTGAGATCATTTGCAGCTTCAGTCCATGAAGAAGTTTGTATTTCTTTAAGAAAAAAAGGGCTTTATTAAATTTATCTAGTTTCTAAAGAGGCATAATTGCAACAGAAGCACCATATCAATTTTTTTCAGCTTAAACTATGAGGTACTTTTTTTTAGTTTCTGCTATCTGAAATATATTTGTCTTTCTTATAAAGAAAAAGTCTGAGAATTATTTACCATTGTGTGCTTATGTCAGCTGGATTCTAAGTTTTGTTCCACTCGGAATTTCCCTTCCTTTCTTCTTTCAGTTATGATTGTTCAGAGCATTTAGCATGATTCTTCTACTGATAACTTGATTAAGATTGCATCTTGCTTTATCACTACTTTTGGAACTAGTCAGAAGCTCATATCGACTAAATCGATATTCACTGCTGATTTCGCTTTCCTAGTTTCAACATTTTATTCTTTTCTCTCACAGTTCTCGTCCTTCGCAGGCAGCTCAGATCAAGAGCAACATTTCACGATTTTCTGGCTTTGTGTGGCATGAAAATGAGGTAATTGATTTCTCATGTTGTGGAAGGATGTATAAATGAGTGAATGACTATCACATTCCTTTATTGCCTGGGATGGTGATTTGGGGAAAATTGAGCAGAAACCTTCTCTTTGCACGTCTTCCTGGTTGTAAATAGATCTCTCTCACTGATTCTCAAAGAAATGTATCTCATTCATTAACTTATGATTGAGCTCTTAGAACTGCTTGAGGTTAGATCATTGTAATGTTGCAGGAAAAGCAAAAGATGAAAGTAAAAGAAAAGCTTGACAAGTTTATTAAAGAGAAGCTGTTGGAATTCTGTGATGTACTGGATATACCTGTTACCAGAGCTACGTCGAGAAAGGTGTGTTCATATGTTTTAGCTGCATGCTAGACCTTTATATTTCACAGAAGGGGTTCTTTACTCGTAACGTGCAATTTATCTTGTGAGAATTACATATCTACAACATCATACCCAGTAAAATCCCACAAGTGAGGTCTGAAGAATTACGTATCAAAAGGTAAATAATCTTATGAGTGAAGGCCAAATAGGTGCTAGCTAATTTTTCTTTTAAAAATTTTGACAGAGAAAATTGGTTCATCCTCAACTGTCACTTCATAGTCTGTGAAGATTGCATTTTGTATACAATCTTCCTCTCAAGTGTCTTTAACTAATTTGGTGATTTGTGTGGATCAGGAAGACTTGGTGGTGAAGTTGATGGAATTCTTGGAAGCTCCTCATGCTACGACTTCTGAGTTGCTTGCCGAGAAGGAACAGGTGGGTTATTTCTGTCAGTGATAAAAGCATTTCTGTCATGGTTCTGTTAGGTTATAGTATGCTGACGCATCTCTGGTCAAATGAATAGCCAAGAGGAAAGAAGCGTAGAAGAGAGAGCAAAAAGAGTCCCTCATCGGCATCTGCTAGTTCAAAAGGTTCAGCCAAGGTATTTCTCTCTTATTTTAATGTTTATTTAAGTTTAGTAGGGAAATACCAACTAATATATGATTTTTGGTTTGCCACTGGCAACTTGTATCCTGTAGGCTTATTATATTTCAAGGGCAAAATTTCATAAAGAATTAATTAGATTTCATTGCCCAAAGTTTTTGGTTGTAGTTTTACCTATTCTCACCTTGCATTTTTTCATCCATATCCTGAACCTCTGAGTGTTGATATCACCATATGACTTAACAGTATAGAACTTTCCAAAGTGTTCTGCAAATTGTTCCTGCTGCGTTAAAGAGTCCTTGTCTTGGAAATGTTGAAGTTCTAATTTGATTTTTGAGCTGGATAGAATGCGATCATTTTACCTTTATCAAAAAGAAGAGAAAAGTTGTCGAACAATAAGTTAAAAATTTGCTTTCTGGATTAATACTTCATATTTTTAAGAACATTCATCATGTTTATTACCATACACTTTATCAGATCAGAGTTGGTTCATGTTTAATCATTCTAAATGGAAAATGATACAGATGGAAACTAAGAAAAAGAAAGGGTGGAGCTATGCTTTTACATCAATATTTTATTCGAATGAGTTTTGTGGGGTTTTTCTTTTCACAATTTTGGTTGCTGGTGTATTTACAGAGCAGAAAGAAGACTGAAAGTACATCTCAAAAGGCTGAAAAGAAGAAGAATGTGCACGAGTCAGAAGATGAATCTGAGCAAGAAGATGATGTCCACGAGGAGGAATCTGAAGAAGAAAAGGCTAATGGTGTTCCTGAGAAATCTGATGATGAGAAGTCAGATCAGTCTGAAAGTGAGAAGGAGAGTGAATCTGAAGATGAGCCTGAGGAGGATAAGAAAAAGCATAAGCAAAGTTTGAATAAATCTTCAACAAAAAAGGAACCTGCTATGAAAGCCAAGACCAAGAAACCAGCAGTCTCTAAAGTACCAAGTCCTCCCAAAAAGACCCCTTCAAAATCATCAAAGAGCTCGAAGCCCAATGCTAGTAATGATGCCACTCCCAAAGCATCTTCAAAGAGGAAGAAAACTGAAGTAGAATCTTCAACGCCAAAGAAGTCTACTCCCAAAGAAAGTACTGGTGAGAATCACTATATATGCCCATTGATAGATTGTTTAGAGGTGTTTAAATATGGTTGATGTTGTCATGATGGTTATCGAAGGTATTTTTCGATGAAATTTTCTGTTCGTGCAGGGAAAAAGATTGTGAAGGGAAAGGACAAGAGCAAAGAAGATAAATTGAGACCAAGTGATGATGAACTTAGAGATGCAATTTGTGAAATTCTAAAAGAAGTTGACTTCAATACGGTTAGCATTGAACTCCAATTAGGTTGCATGTTCCTGCTGTGACTGTAAATGTTGTATTGTTTTCTCGGTTTCCTTTTCTCTCTTTAATGCATCCCATCTTTCAGTTTCCTTGTGTGATTGTTTCATGGAGACTCTTTAGGTCGTTGCATATTTGAGTCATCACTTTCCACTGGTAATTTACATTCTCAAATTTTGCATTCTGAAATTGCTTACATCTTGTCTGTTTTGTGCTTGCAGGCCACCTTTACTGACATTCTAAAGCAACTTGGTGAGTGTTGTAATTTCATCTTACCATCTGGCAATTCTTTAGGTGTACTAGGATAAAAAAGATGCTAGGTCTCATTGATTATTGTGATAGTTCAATATATAGAAACATGATGTACGTCCTCCATGAGATCGTAGTAGCAAGATATAGATTTCAAATGAGCGCCCATTTCTAAACCAATGCATGACAATTTTTTTCTTCTGCAGCCAAGCGGTTTGATACAGATCTCGCGCCCAGAAAATCGTCTATAAAGATTATGATCCAGGATGAGCTTACTAAACTAGCTGATGAGGATGATGACGAGGATGAGGAAGGTGAGGCTGAGAAGGATGCAAAGAAGCCTTCTAAAGGTGTGAAAGCCTGAAAACATTAGTAGAATGTAATGACGGGAAATGTAGCCGTCCGTCTCAATATCCGCCAATCTTCCTCATGAATTGGTGCCTCCATGTGCCCATTATGAGTTCAACTAGCTGTAATCTATTGTCAATGTATCGTTTATGATTTAACTCTTTTGACTAGGATATCGTAGAACTATAAATGCAAGGTTACTGCTTGTATAAACACAATTGTAGTTTTTATTTCTGTTAACTTATTTAGCTTCCTTGATCATGGATTTCAAGTACAAATACTGTAATCAGAAACATCCATTTGGGACTATGTATGGCTGTTCTCTTATTTATTGTTTGTGGGACAGAACTTTTCAGCCTGATTCGTCTTGAAACTTGTGATTTCTTGGTGTTGGAACTATCTTTGTTAGTCTATCAGCTATTGGCTAGCGTCTTGGCGTGACCATTGCCTAGGCCTATCTTCTTTGATGCAAACCTAAAACATCTTATGGGCATATTGGATAGTAGGAGTTGAAAATGTTCAAAGGATTCATCTCAGTATAATTGTATTGCTGAGTTTTTTCACTTTGCTTTTGTTGTGTTTTTTAAAGCGTTTCTGCCTTCAGGGCATTTGTCCAGTGGTAACAAAGTTTTTATTATGTTAAATCAGTTTTGGATTTTGCTGTTCATGAAATTTTGAAATTTTAGTGGAGAAGGGCCGATCGGTTGTCGGTTGTCTGTTGTATCTATAACCCAAACAAACGATCACTTCTTCACGAGGTTCCATACTTATCACTCGATAACAAATATTTGCATCGAGGTGTGCTGTAATACGAAGAGAGTGATAGTTTAAGTAGGTTAAAGAGAACCAAGGATAGTTCGAGTTTCAAGTCTAAGTAGGTTAAAGAGAACCAAGGATAGTTCGAGTTTGAAACTCGTAAAAAAGTGATAGTTTCGGTCTGTTATTTATCATTAACTCAAAGAAAAACGTCAGTTCTTCTACCAAAATTGTTGTAGTCGGTCTACCTTAGTACCATCTAAGGTCACAAAATTCATCCTATTAACATTGCTATGATACAAATTCCAGTGAACAAAGTAAACCATTTGTTACACTAAAAAGTTATTAAAACATCAATTAATAGATAAACTATGGTGTACTAAGACAATTACAATCCATTAAACTACCATGTTTACACCACATTGTAATGTAAACATATTTACAAAGTCTCTTTATGTCCTTCACTAGCTATAACGTTCATACTTCACCTGTTGACAATTCAAGCAACGCGATTTTCAAGTTCTGGTACATCTTTGTAGTTCCGGGATGTCACAATTACCTCGGCCTCCCAACATCAGGAAACCGCGACTCAGCAGTACCGACTCCTGCACCATTCTCAGCTGCCTGACTATATACTCCGGTACCATACGCGTGCCCTTGATGGTGTTGACCTCCCATCATCATCATCCCATACTCCTCAACATAACTACTACTCATATTCACTGATCCACCATTGTCTTTCTCTCCAGTAAGCCCACTTTTTTGCCCTTCTAAATCCCTAAACCTTCGCAAATAAATCTTGAGTGGCTCAATATACTCTTCAAAACCAAGAGTTGTCATTGCCCATAACAAATCATCACCATTTATTGTCTTCCTTTTCTCTCTTTGACACTTATCTGATGCTTCCCCTGTGATGAAACTGATGAATTCAGACACGCATTCTTGAACTACCTCTTTAGCATCCTTCGATATTTTCGCGTTAGCTGGTAATGCTTTCTTCATTATTCTACTTACATTTGCTATTGGAAGGAACCTGTCTTGCTCTCTCAGTGAACTCTCAATACTGTTGCTGTTGTTCTCTCTATGTCCTCCTGATTCATTGTCCGAATCCGCCATCGAAATCTTGTTCCTTAAATCTTGATGATGATGTTACAACACCTGTGAAATTACATAGCAACTGCAACAAGTGAATAACAAGGAAAAGAGGCAAAAAGACTCAAACTTTATGCATCTATTCTTGTTATTCTTAACCAAGTTTGGCCAATTTTCATAAATACCGATAGTTTGAACCATAATTACAGAAAATCCCGACATTTATTATATTTACAGAAAATCCCTTCTTTTAGGCTCAAATAAATGTGTAAATATTCATTTGCTAAAGATACATTTTTTTTCAAAAAGAAAAGGATTTTAAAAACGGCAAGTAACTAATTAGCGTTATTCCAGAAGCAATTAATGAAATAGTGATTGATCACCCCTCAAAAATAGAAACAGAATTCAGAATTCAAATTTCTTATACAGAATCAAGCTAATTCCTTCGAATTCTACCAAAATTCACAATCTCTATTTTTTTTCGCTTTTTTGAATTTTATAACGTAATCACAATGAACATTTCATGCCCTGCAAATATTAAAAGGTGGTCTTATCATTAAAATACAAAAAAGGGACAAAATTTACAAAAATCAAGAACTCTAAGGGGGTGGGACAAAAATAATCTCGACACTAACTAATATCCTTAACCAAAAGCTCCATAAAATATTCTTGCATTTTATCTCGAGACTATGATTCCCTAACCGTCGTAAACAATCTCTAATGTACTTAGGCTCCATTTGTTTTTTTTAAGATTCAGACGTGGGAATCTGAATGCACATCTGAATGATTAAGATGTTGTCTCTAAATCTAAAAACTGAATGATTAAGACTGTTTGTTTTTCAACATCTGAATGTGTAAAAAAAAATTAAAATATTTGTATACATAATAAAATAAAAAATAAAATTCAAATAAAAAATTAATTATATATTAAAAAAATATGTAATTTAATACAATAAAATCATTAGTATTTGATTGAGAAAAAATATTTATGTTTGTTAGTGTCAGTGGAAATAACTTATAATGGTGGTTGCGGTGACATTGATTGATGTTAGTGATTAATATTGTTGGTGGTGATAATTGTGATGGTTGGTATTATAGCGAATGTTATGATGGTGGTGGTGGTGGTTGTGATGTGACGTTGCTTGATGTTAGTAGTTTAAGGTGTTGATTGTGTTGGCTGAAACATGAATGCATGATGATTGACGATGTGTTGGTGCTAGTTGGAGATGTTATTTATTGTGATGGTGGAGATGGTTGTTAGTAGAGATAAATTGTAGCGATGGTACTGGTTAAAGTAGTGGTAGAGGTGGCATTACTAGTGACAATGGTAGTAGCGGCCAAAGAATGTGTAGAGGTTGTGATGTATTAGTGGTAGGTAGTGGTGGTACTAGTTGTGATAGATGAGTTGGTTGGTAGTAGAGATTGACCGCTAGTGGTTGCTGATTGTGGTGTTGTTAACGGCAGTGGTGGTGGTGAATATAATTAGAATAAAAGAGGTAGTAGGTGTGGTATCGGTTGACAATTGTGGTTGGTAGCGGTATTTTTAGTCGATGGTGGTTGTGACAGTGGAGGTGGTTTGTGGTGATTGACAATGGTGATGGTGGCAGAGATGGTTAGTGGTGGTAACTGCTGATCATGAATAAAATAATGAATATTATTCAACACCAAAATATTCGACCTATTAAGATTTGGTTCTAGATCTGAATGATTAAGACCTATTCAAACCTATTAAGAGTCAAAACCTTAATAAAAACTAAATACACTTAACGATCTAAAATCTGAACTATTTATATTCAGATCTTCATTAAGTGCAAACAAATGAGGCCTTAGTAGAGAACAACAAACAACAACAACATACTCCAACATAATCAAACAAGTGGATTCTGAAAAGCGTAGCGCATATGTAACCTTACCCCTAGTGAAGATAGAAAGACCGCTCCCGATAGACCCTCGAATCACTTAAGTACTTTGTAGAGAACAGCCACATAATCACACAAGTAGGTTCAAAGGAGAGTAGTGCGTACATAACCTTACCCCTGCCTAGTGAAGATACATAGACCGTTCCCGATAGACGCTCGAGTCACTTAAATACTTTATAGAGAACAACAAACAACAACACCCAATATAATCACACAAGTAGATTCTAGGGAGAGCGTAGCGCGAACGTAACCTTACTCCTAGTGAAGATAGATAGACCATTCCCAATAGACGCTCGAGTCGATCACTTAGTACTTTGTAGAGAACTTAATAGTTAAAATATTGATCTACCTATGATATTGCAAACAAGCTATAGAACAAAGAAAATGGAGAAAATATTTTAGGTGGAATTTTACATGAAATATAACAAACAAAAAATTGAGGCAATGAGTGTATAGATATAGACTTAGGATAAGATAGAATATATTGAATTGTTTTTTGGGTGGAAATGGTGTTTAAAAAAATGGTATGGGGATGTATACGTGGAAGTATATGATTGGTTGTTGGTTTAGCCAAAAGATCAGGGGCGTCAATATCGTATATGGGGTAATGGTCGGCTAGGATAGGATATTTTATCGTTGCTTACGTGGACCACTAGTTTTTTATTTTTTAAAAATATCTTTTGGGAATAAATTTAAAATATCGTTTTGAATTTCTTGATAGAAAGGTGCGGAGAACGTGTATTAGGATAAAAGATGACTAGGATAGGTGTTGTCTTCGGTGACGAAGCCACCTAATGATTAGGGATTCATCCGAACCCCCTTCGATGTAAAATTATGTTATTTATATATAGTGAAAATTATTTTTTATGTATATATTATTGATGTTGAACCCCTTCTGTTAGTTCGTATGCCTATATTTTATGATTTGACCCCCTGGTGAAAATTCTAACTCCTCCACTGATTGTCTTGCTTAGCGAGGGTTTATGGTTGTTGAGTTTGTTGATATACCAGTCATAGTATTATCATTCCTGCTTGTAATATATATTGTAGTTTGGTGTTTAGTATTTCATAAAAACACTTTCCTACGACATCAGTATAATCCCTTCGAAAAGTCTTAATATCTTATGAAGATAGAGAAATTGTTTTAAGAAGATTTTCGACTCAAATAAAGCATAAGAAAAATCAAGAAGGAAAAGCAAGTATAATAGCAAAGAAGTCATGCTGAAAATAATAAAGAATTGTGAAACTATTTAATTGCTAGTTAGAATTATACAGGTGTAAATAATATAAAGATTAATTGGTTATACATAATTTAATTATTCCATCTTCATTCATGTATAAAATAATATATAGATTTTTATATAACTTACACATGCTTCACTAATTATGTGAATTTCTAAATTTCAATCAAACACTATATTTGATGTTTTGAGTTTTATAAATAATTATAAAGAAAGAGTGTACATAGAATCTTATCCTACCTAGAGAAGATTGTTTTTTAAAAAAAAAATGAAAAAAAAAACTTATTTTAACTCTCGACTCAAATGCAACAAGTCAAAGTATTTATAAAAAAGAATATAATACCGAAAGAAACATAATCAATTAATAAAGAAAGTAGTACAAAATATTTAAAAAGGAAATAGTAACAATAAAAAGCGAGTCAACCACCTACTATCCTTTTATAGCTACAACTAGGGTGTACAAAAATCGAATCGACCGATAAAATAAGTCAATAAAAATATTATTGATTTATTGTTATTGGGTTAACAATTTTTTAATAATTTTATAAAAAAATTATTGGGTTATTAATTCGACTTGTTTTTTTCTTATTGAGTTATTGGGTAAACCAATAACTCAATTAGAATAAATATATATATATATATATATATATATATATATTAATTTCACTTTAATTTCTATAAATTAACAAACCTATTATTTCAATTATACAAACTCTTAAATTTTTCTTACAACATTTAGTTCAAACTTGAAATTCTTGTAAATTAAAACACATCATGTAGGATTTTTCGTTACAAAGATTCGATTTTTTTTTCATGTTAGTTACTACTATTTATATTTTATGAATATTTTTTTATCGATTAAACCGAAAACCGAACCGATAAGGACTAAAAACCGATAAACTGAAAATCGACAAAAAATATCTTATTAGTTTGGTTATTGATTTATCATATTTAAAAATCGAAAACCGATAAATCAAATCGATAAAATATAAAATCGAACCGAACCGACCGATGCACACCTCTAATAACTATAGCTATGCACTAATGCACGCACACATGAAGCAAAGTTCTCTGGCAGACAAAGAACATACAATAACAACATATCCAATATAACCGTGCAAATAAAATCTAGAGAAGAAAGAGAATACATAGATCACACCCTACCTGGTGAAAGGTAGGTGGACTTTTCAAAAGGCCCTCGAATCAAGTGCAACAAGTTAAAAAGTATTTATAAAAAAAATATGATAGTGAAAAAACTAAATCCTATTTATAGGTAAAGAGAATACGTAGACCTCACCCTTTTCCTGGTGGAAGGTAGACAGACTGTTCTCAAAAGGCCAGCGACTCAAGTGCAACAAGTCAAAGTAAAAATACATGAGAATAATACTACAACAAACAACAGTGAGAAGTGCTCTCAGGCTCCCACCAATCCTAAACCAGAAAAGCAAGTCAAAGCACAATTACCCACTACCATTCTCTATCAAATCTAAACTTCATACTCCCTATTTAGGACCATGTTCTCAATATGCTAAAGCGACACCATATCCAGTCTAATCATCTCTTTCCAATACTTCTTGATCTACCTCCTCCTCCCCTCGTTCCATTATATCCAACCTCGCACAACTAGTGACATCTCCTCTTCACGTGTCCAAATCATCTCATTCTCGCTTTCTTCATCTTATCCACAATAAAGGTCACTCCCACCTTGACCAAAATATCCACATTCAAGATACTCTCTCTCCTGACATGCCCACACATCCATCTCAACATCTTTCACTTCTACAACTTGCATCTTTTGAACACGAGAGCTTTTGACTAACCAACACTCCGCCCTAACACCAGTTGATTAAATCAGCCCTATTAGAACTTGCCTTCAAGTTTTGATGGCCCCTCTTTTATCACACAAGACTCCAAAAGCAAAACCTCTATTTCATCTACCCTAAAACAATACTATATGTGACATCATCATTGATCTCCCCAATCCTCAGATAAAAGTCCCAAGATACTAGAAACTTACCCTCTTAGAAGATGACCTGTGTATCAAAGCCTCACTTCCATGCCTACCACCTCATATAATAGACAACATTCCTCGGGTAAAACTCCGAAGATACTAGAAACTTACTCTCTTGAAGATGACCTGTGTATCAAGCCTCACTTCCATGCCTACCACCTCATATAATAGACAACATACAAGCAGACACAAAATGCAACACACAGTATAAAAATGTGGAGTTCATTTAGAATGACAGAAACCCTTCCATTGTTAGTATATTCCATGTACATTTTTCAAAAACTAATAACAAGAAAATCTATGTACATTTGCAGAAGAAGAATTAGCCCTAAACAACATCATATGCCCAACAAAAAACTGGGTCAAAAACAAACTAAAGATGATACAAAGAGAAAAATGATTAGTACAACAAATGCCAAAGCAAGTAGGGAGCAGGACCGGCGCCAACCTGTGTCTCAAATCCTCCTGACACATTACATCAAATAGCAAATGTCTACGATAATCTATGGCTCGGCTTACAACAAATTCAAGTCACAAGTCACCAAACATAAGATTATTCATGTCACATTCAACAAAAACACAAATTAAAAAAGAGGCTAAAAACTGAGATAAAAGGTTCCACTAGCAGTTCAATCTTCACTAAAGAGGTAACACCATGTAATATAACAATGCTTCCTTAGACAGAGGCTTCAAGGGGTTTCCTTCCATACTTCTTCCAACAGCTTGCTCTACGTCCTCCATGCTTTAATCACAAGAAACCAAAGAATATTTGTCATCAACATTTTTGCAGAAAAAGAATAATCAAGATAGGAACAACAACCAGTCTCATGTGGAAAAGATCAAAGTACAAAAGTCTAAATTAGCACACAACTGCTATTCCTCATAGCCGAGCAAATTGGGGTTGGCTGCATGTATCCTTCTTAATAACCAGGTTTCTCTCATTAAAATCATCACAGGCCCCCAAAGAAAGTGTGTACTAGAAATAAAAAAGCACTCCGGTCACCTAACATAAGCAGCATCCCAAGGAAAATGCCATACTTCATTTAGAAACAACTTAACTTTAAGCTTTTTTGATAAGAAGTTGTAATAATTTAACTTTAAGCTTCCCACCTAACCTTACATGAGATGTTTTTTCTTGGAATGATCTATAACTCAATCAATGTTTGTGAATTGTTTTAGATCACAATTCTCAGAAAGTTCTTTTTTAATGAAATATCCGGTATTATAAATGGCATGAATGAGACATCTAGCCTTCAGGGAGTAATTTGCAGTTGACGTTTCACCAAAATATACTCTATTCCTCTACTTCCAAACACGTTGGATCTTTCCAAGAAATCCAACTGATGTAGGCATCCTTGATACTTTCAGGTATGACTCAGTTTAGTCAAAAAAAGTCTTTCATCCTTTCTTAAACTTCTTGCCCAGTCAAACACAACCACATAAAATGGCACAGAGGGAGTATTAAAAGAGAACAGTATTTCTATTAAAACTACTACAAAATCTCAAGCTTCTATTGGAAATGCATCACTTTCTATTTACATTCCTTAACAAGTATAAGAACCTGAGAGAAATGTTAATTATGTCCCTCCATAACAAAGGAGTAACTGACAGCCTCAGAGGGTTTCCAAAATGCCATATGTTTCTCAAATTTCCCAAATACCAAAACTAGACATACATCAGCATGAAGGATATCACATAACAACAAAGTGCAAAGACAAAGAAACTGATGGCTTACAACAACAACAAACCCAATGAATTCCCACCAAGTGGGGTCTGGGGAGGGTAAAATGTACGCAGTCCATACAAAAGATATATATGCTGTTTACTTACAGAACTGAATGAGTAACTTGACACTTTACCCAAGAAACATCCATTTCCCTATGGTTCTTATTTTATCAGTCACTTTCTTATGAAGTTAAATTCTACATGAAACATTACATTGCATGTTTACTGACCAGCTGCAGCAATTTTTCTTCAATCTCAGAGGCATCTCCTGGATCATGCCTCAAAAGATTGATGAGACTCAATTAAATATGGAGGAAGCTGGATTTGGAGCTAGAAACAGTGACAGATGGAGGATGTTTCCTGCTTGCATCTGGTGGACTATATGAAGAGAAAGAACTGATAGGTGTTTTGAAAATAGGAACAGAAACCTACAGGAGGTTAAACTATATATGTATATATGTATGTATGTATTGTTGTTCTGTTTTTGGTGAACAAATGTCTACTCCAATGACACCGAGCCGTTGCAAGATGTTTTAGGGTCCATCTAGAGTCAGGTTTATCTCTGAAGAAGATTTATACTTCCTTTTTATTTGTAAACATGGTTTTCCAGTACTACCTAAGTACTGATTTAAGTAAAAATGTTACCAGTTTTAAAAAAAAATCTATGTGAAACATCATTTGACCATGAATATTTTTTACTTTTTTTTCCGGAATTGAATTCCGGAAATCATGTTTGGAGATAAAATCCCGGAATTCAACTTGATTATGAAATTTTCCCGAATTTGAAAAACACCAAGCAGTTGTTTTCACTTTTTCACTCCAAATCCGAAATCACTTGCAAAAATTCAAAAACAACTCCAATTTGTATTCATGGCCAAACACAACTCCAATTTCCAAATACCATTTTTCATTTTGAAAACAAAATCAACTTTTTTCATATTTCACAACTTTCATGGCCAAAAAGGCCCTTAAATCTTCTTTTTTCCAGCCAAGTATGCGTACATCCTACCCTCCCCAGACCCCATTTGAGGGATGACATTGGATAAGTTGTCGTTGATAGAAATATTTTTAATAAGGTAACAGTGTATTCTTCAGTACCAAGATGGTACTGGCAGTCAAAAATTTACAGAACATAAAACATCTTCTAAATTACAAGGAATCAAAAAAGTCTACAAGTGATACAGTATCCTGTGTACAGTTCTCTTTACACCAGAATTGAAAAGACAAAAAATACTTCAGCCTTAGCACATAGAATTACAAGCAAGTCACAAGAAAAGCGCTTTCCATGAATGACCAGCGTCAAACAGTGAAAACTTTGGTAAGATTAAGTTCCACAGAAATAATAGTAGTCCCCTCCCAACTAGCCCATTGTGCTTGAGAAGGCCCTTCGGATAAAGAACATCCTCCTAAACAAGGAAATAGCAAATGCAGATAATATTCATTACCGAAAGCAACTAATTCAATGTAAGAGGAGTTGTGAACTTACTTCTTAATGCTGAAAGACGAGTGCTCCTTGAACAGGAAAAGAGCATAAACGGAACATTTCAGAGAGCAACTGTTTGATGAAGGCAGGTAGTAAAGGAAGCCTCTTAGTAGAAAGCCTGAATATAAATGGCAAACCCTTAGTGGATTAGCTCCTAATCGATCTCATAGAAGTATCCTTGAAAATAAGTAGGCAAGGCCGCAGATCACTCATTAGTTATACGTCGCCTCTTCCCATAATCAGCATCCCTTGATCTTGACCGATGGTCTTCCTCATGTGATAATCGTGATTTGCTGTGTCCCCTAGATGATCTTCCTCGGTCATCATCATCATATTCTTGCTCACGGTCCTTGTACCTATGATGATCAGCATATCTATCTCTATCATCCCTATGACGATCACGATCACGATCTCGATCCCTCTCACGATCGCGACCTCGTTCTCTAGAACGTTCACGATCCCGGTCCCTCTCCCTGTCTCGTGCAACATCTCTATCATCTCGGTATCTCTTCTCTGACCAATCCTGATCATGCCCTCTATCCTTTTCACGAGCCATGTCTCTATCGTAGGAAGGTTCTCTGCCATCTCGATGTTTTCTCTCTGTAGAACCAGACCAATCACGCTCTGATCCTCTTTCTTTCTCTTTCAAGTTATTAGGCCAAGCCCCTCTATCATGAGCTACTTCTCCATACTGATGATCAGAACCAGCTTCTTCTGCATAACTTGACTCTCCTACTCTACCACCATGCTCGTCGCCAGCCCATCCACCTGCATTAGGTTCTGACCACATCCCCATGTTAGGCCCCTCCATACCAGCAGCAGGCATCATCCCCATGCCATTCATTGGCATGCCTCTACCGAAGAATGCGGGATTTACATGAGGAGCTACTCCAGGCATACCAACTCCTCCAACAGGTGGAAAAGATGATAACATACTAGGAAATGGTGGGGCGGGACCACCAGGAAATCCTCCATAACCACCCATTCTCCCCATAGGCCCTCCAAAAGCAGGATCAAAGCCTTGACCCATCATTGTTTGAGGATGCATAAGTGGAGGTGCACCACCCATACCTTGTCCAAATCCACCTCCACCGTTTCCCATCATTCCCCTTCCTGCAATCCCACCAGGTCTGTTTCTCATAGGACCCACAGGCCCCCGATTTCCCATAGCTTGAGGACCTCCTCTACCCCAATTTCCTCTACCATAACCACCCCTGTTTCCATCTCCACCACCACCTTGATAATTACCACCAGTAGGAGTGTTGTTATTTCCAATTTTACCAGGAGCTTCACCAGGCCCCCGCCTTGCCTGGGGAACAGCAGTTTGGGTAACCTGTTGATTTCGATTCACCTGAGCCTCACCCATCCTCTTCACATTATACGGTGATGATGCAAACGCAACCACACATGGCCGCCCATTGAATACATGTCCATTCATGCCTTCCTTGCAAGCTGAAGCACCTGAGGAATCATGAAACTCAACCTGACAATATCCTTTAGACTTCCCACTAGCTTTCTCTTCAAAAAATTTCACCTCTTTCACAATTCCATACTTGCTCAACTCAGACTCCAGCTCAGCATCTGTCGTCCACCAATGCAAATCACCAACAAAAAGAATTGTCGCTCCACCACCACCTCCTCCACTACTAACACCCCCAACTCCCGAAACAACATTACCCGCCCCGTTCACATTCACATTAACCCCTCCTTGCCTAATCATACTGTCATTCCCCATATTACCAACATTACCAACATTTCCAACACCACCACCACCATGAGTCTGTTGTTGAACCATCACCTGATTCGAAACACTCCCACTCACCACCATCCTCTCCCCTAAATCCCCCATCTTATTCGATGGATTACTTAACTCAACCCTAAACCCCCCACCCCCACCCCCACCCGAAACCCCAGACCCAGCTGCACCACCACCTACAGACACTCTAGCAGATACCCCAGACACTACATCCTCCTCTTTCACAACCTCCTCCTGAAAATCGACACGCGCACTCTCATCTACCACTTGCGGCGTTTCTTCCACCACCACGGGAGGCGCAGCCACCGGAGCCACAGACTCAGCCTCAACCTTCCTCTCTACCTCATCATTCTTACGTAACGACTGAAGAAAATTCTCACCAACATTAACATCATTATAAAGATCTTCATAATCATCATCTTCTTCTTCAACAAACAAACCATCATCTGCCACCGCCGAAATCGCTTCATTCCTATGGAACTGCTCAATCGGCTCTCCACCAACTCCATCATTATCCTCCATATCCTCAACCTAACACACCTATAATTCCAAATCACTTCTTATCAACTCAAAACAAGCTCAAATTTTTCCAATAACCAAAAAAACCCAAAAAATCACAAAAATAAATAAATCAAAAGACACTAAATCGACATCAAGGGTATAATAACCTTATCAACTCAAAACAAGCTCAATTTTTTCAAAAAAAAAAATCACACAAAAAAACATATAATCAACAACAAATCGAAATTGAGGGTATAATAGTCTTACCGGAGGGTCCGCGAAGTTGAATTTTGTTGGAGAAGAGTGAAGAAAAGGGGAGAAACCCGAAACCCTAATTGTTCTGGAAAGTTGCGAGGTATTTTTTTCTGATAGGAAACTTAGAGGAAGAGGGGTAATATTTTGGCTTTAGTATTTTCTCGATTTTTTAAGGCTACACTAGATGTGTATTTCTTTTTTTAAAATACACTAGATGTGTACTAACATTTTGTCTTGTATATTGACTATTCACTAAAGCTAATTTAATTTGATTTTGTAAATCTTGTAAAAAAAATAAAATTGGTAATGGTATAAATTTGTTTTTGAGTAATTTTTATTTTATATGAGATCTTAAATGTTACACCTTTCTTTTATTTTGAAAAATAATTGTGATGTTCAGTCAAATTTCATATTTCCTCCGTCCCAAATTGAGATGACACATTGATTAAAAAAATAATTAATAGCATACCTAGTTTACCATAATACTCCATGTTTATATTTTAATTTGAAGAATAAGTAATTAATGCAAAGGGTAAAACATGAAAAGAAAAAAAAATTGTCGCTTCTTGATTAATAAAAAAAAAACAAGTAAAATGAAAAATCAAATTAAAAAATTTGAAACGGAGGGAGTAACTAGTTTTACGGGATATTTATCACCCCCCACCAATGACATGTATCACATATTGGTTAAAAAAAAGTAACACGTATCACATAACTCTATAGGTTAGAAAGGATTGTAAGAAATCACCAAGTGTTTTTAATGTTCACTCGGGCCAACTTTCAGGCGTCTTGACTAATTTTATCGGATATTTATCATATTCTACCAGTAACATGTATCATACAACTCTATAGGCTAGATCAGATGGTAAGAAAGCATCGAGTGTTTTTGTGATGTTCATTTTTCTTTGGTTTTAAGCATTTTTCTTTATAATGTATTTACAATAACAATAATAGTATATTTAGTTTAGTCCACAAAATGGAGTTCGGAAAGGATATAATATATGAAGACCTTATACTAATTCGAAGATAGAGAGAACGTTTTCGACAGATCATCAACTTAAAAAGTGAAAAGTTGACTCAAAAAAAGAAGTAACAAGGGTATGAGGAAACAACGGATCATAACAAAATAACAAATAGTAACAAAATGAAAACTATAATAGAATAATACAATAAAAGCTATATGAAACAAGAAATATTAACAAAAATTGAACTTATACTTAGTGTATTCCCACATAGTGAGGTTTGGGGAGGATAGAGTGTACGCAGACCATACCACTACCTCCGAAGAAGTAGAGAGGTTGTTTCCGATAGACTCTCGGCTTAGGACTGAACATTATAATGGGTAGTTTGAAAGCAGTACGAAGCATTCAAAAGGAGCCGTAGCACCGACGGAAAGAATCTCTTAAACATAACAGACAATATTTTCTTTGATATGATTTCGATGACAACCTTTTTACCTTCATAATATTGAGATAAAATTGTGTATACACAACCTTCCATATTCCATTAAAAAATTACACTGAGCATGTCGTTATTATACGTATATTATATGAGATCTTACATTTATTTAGTTCACTTTTAAAGATTTTTATTGAATATTAAAATTTAACTAATTAGCTTATAGAGTTTAATTTAAGCATCAGTTGAAAATCACAATACTTTGAAAAACAAAAATGTGTATGTATGTGTTATATTATATTGATGGATGTAAGGTGTTAACAATTGAATCATATTTGATGATCAAACTGAAATGTTAATTTTTATTTCCTTAAATATTTTAGTCAAGAGTTTTTATTTCTAAAAGCGATTAAAAGAGATGTATAACAGAGAACACGTGAGAAGTTTTTTTTTTTTTTTTTAAGTATTGTAGTATAAAAATTCATAAATACTTTTCCCCCCTTCTATTTGGACAACTATAACAAAGAACTAGTAAATATGTTACTTAGAATCATATGTTCCATTTAACTAAATGTAATATTATCATTGCTCCAATTTGATTTATCAGTGACTTAGTTGTTCAAATCGAAGCAAATGTGTATTTTCTTCATCACTATAAATGAATCTCCATGGCCCAAAAAGAAAGGAAATTTTATTAGTTAAGTGATAAATTTTGATCAAGATTTAAAATATGTTGATTCAAAATCGTTCAGGATAGTTGAATCTCAAATCGTTATTTAGAGTGAACATCAAATCATTTGCAACCAAAAATACTAATATCAAGTTCTCAAGCCTTTAATTCAAACGCACTATTATAATTTAATATCAAGCATCCAAACACTTGAAGAAAAAAAAAATCTATTTACAACTTCTATTCTTCATATAATTTGGACCTTATGTTTTTTTTAATAATATAGAGTACTTTTATTAGGCAACAAAATTAAGTTTTGAAATAAAACACAGCATAATGTCTCCTAATACATAAGTTTTCTATTTGTAAAAGCAATTGAGGATTACCTCAATTAATTTAAGACATAATTGTAGCTGGTGAAGGTGTTCACAATTGAATCGTAATCAATAACTCAATAAAAAATAAGTTATATTTTTTCATTCCTTCAAATATTTTAATTTGGAGCTTGTATTTTTGAGGGAAATGAAAGAGGTCTAGTAGAAGGCATGTAAGGCTTTTTTGTTTTTTTGGAGTGTTGTGATTTTAATTAAAGCGCAATACTAACGTTTATATAAACTATATATAAGTACTTTTTATTCTATTTGGACAATTTCTTTTAAATTAGGAAAGACGACTTTAAAAAAAAAAAAAAATTGGGCTAAAGCCCATTTTATAAAACAAAAACGAACCCAATTTATGTTTACATTCAGACAAGTCAAGCCCAAAAGGGGCCTCACCCTAATCCAACAACAATAAATATCCGACAACCAAACATTAGGTCAAATTAGGAAACCAGCTCCGCCTCTTTGTGTCTCTTCTCGCTACCATCGAAGCTCTGATTTTGATTTGGCTCGTCGTCTTTATTCTCCTTACCCATTGAAGCTAAGTCTTTAATATTTAGCTCTCTTTCCTCCGATCTTTAGTTTTGTGGGTTGAGCTTCAATAGAAGCTGATACCACCACCTCTACTATCGGTTAGATCTAAAAGAACTAAGATTTGAGTACAATGTTATAATCAGTGCTATAAATTATTTCTATTTATATCTAGGGATTTCATATTTCTGATTTACCTATTATTTGAATGCTCTGACCTTCAACATCACGAAATCTCACTGGATCTGATTTACTCATGATCTGATCTCATCAATCTAATCACACATAAATATTTCATTTTTTGAAAACATAAATCTGGTGAAAAAAGATGAGAAGATTACCTGAATTTGAGTCTTGATTTATAGTGTTTCTTTTTGATATTTTTTAAATTAGGCACTAATTGATCTTTTTTTATTCCGTCATTCTTTTAGTAAGGAGCTTATACTTTCGAGGGCGAACTACAGAGATGTGTAACAAAGGGCATGGGAGGATATTTTATTTTTTTTGAGTATTATGGTTTAAACTGAAGCTTAGGTACTAGGCTTCAATTGTAATCACAATACTCTCAAAAACAAAATAGACTCACTCTTCCGCCCATCTCTTTTGTTCCCCTGAAAATATAAGTTCCTTATTAAAAGATTTGAAGAAATTAAAAGAAACTAGTTTCAATACCTAATCTAAAAAATATCGCAAAGAAACACCAGAATCAAGACTCAAATTCAGGTGATCTTTTCATCTTTTATGACCATGATTATATTTTTAAAAAATAAAATGTTTGTGTGTGATTAGATTGATGAGATTAGATCATAAGCAAATAAAATATTTAAAAATAGTATTTGATTGTCATTGTAGATTTTTAACAATAATTAAAACATCTTTCTTTTCTACGTTTCCTAGATTAGGTACTGAAATTGGTCTTTTTTATTCCTTCAAACTTTCAGTAAAGAGCTTGTACTTTAAGGATCAAACTAAATAGATGTGTAGCAGAGGACAACTGAGAATATTTTATTTTTTAGAGCATTGTGGTTTCAACTGAAGTTGTCCTTAATAAGTTTTTAAACTTTATAAACTTGCACAGACACAATAGCTTCACGTATATATACACATGTACACATATACACACACGCATACTAATTTTATGTAACGTGTCTTGCACGCAGATGTCAAGTTGTTAGTATATGAATAGTCGTATAGTGAGTTTTTTATCGACGGTAAGATGTTTTGGTTATCGTTTAAATCTACAAAGATAAACAATCAAAATTATATTAGATATCAATCAAATACTATTTTTTTATTTACTCATGATCTAATCCCATTAATCTAATCACACATAAATATTTTATTTCTTAAAAACATTAATCATTGTGAAAAAAAGTGAAAAAATTATCTGAATTTGAGTCTTGATTCATGATATTTTTTTTTCGATATTTTCTAGATTAGGCACTGAAACTGATTTTTTTTATTTCGTCATTCTTTTAGTAAGAAGTTTGTACTTCCGAGGGCAGGTAGGGATCTTTTGATTCTTTATAATATTGTGCTGAAGCTTAAGTACTAAGCTTCAGGGACTCTAAAAAACCAAATAGCCTCACTCTTTGCACATCTCTTTCATTCGGCCTCAAAATTATAAGTTCCTTACTCAACGATTTAAAGGAATAAAAAAGAACTAGTTTTAATACCTAATCTAGAAAATATAAAAAAAAAGTCACTACGAATCAAGACCCAAATTCAGGTGATCTTTTTTCACCATGATTTACGTTTTCAAAAAATTAAATATTTGTGTGTGATTAGATTGATGAGATCAGATCATGAATAAATAAAAATAAAAAAATAATATTTGATAAACATCTTTGTAAATTTTTAACGCTATCCAAAACATGTTGCCTTGATAAAGATGATTCATATACTAATAACTCGACATACACGTGCAAGCCACGTTACGTGAAATTAGTGCATGTGTATATATAAATTTCATGCAACGAGCCTTGCACTTGTAACTATTAACTATCTTAATTCACATCCTTCGTACGTTTCCATTAAATATTATTGATAAGTTGTAACTGCTCAATTTAATGTCTAATCACCTTCCTCTGTCTCGCCTCAATTCATTCATAGCTAACCTCACGTACCTCCACATGAAGACATTCAAGCACCTCTTCATCATACGCCCACATTCATAAACACAAAATCTTAATTTTATACTTGAGTGCAAATATCGAACACGAAATTTTTTTTACCGAACCCATTTATGAAAACAAATATGAGAAACGGCTATATTACTAGGGACAAACCGTACCGCTTTAGCATTGGGAGCCCATGTTTAGCAACGGTCATTTCACTTTTTTAAATTTTAATAAACGCAACGTTTAATTTCACTTCCTATATAAACATTTCTCCCCAAACATTCCCTTCACATTATTCATCGGAATTTATTTATTCACCGGAATATTCTATAATTTCATCGGAATATTCTCTTCTTTCTCATTTTCCTGCAGTACAAAATGCCTAAATTATTTGCTATTGCTTTTATCCTTTTGCTCGTATTGAATTCCGGCGAGGCACAAAATGCACCTTCTCAAGCACCGGTTTCTTCTCCGGTGAATTCTCCGGCAGTAAAATCTCAAGCACCAGTTTCCTCTACGGCAAAATCCCCGGCACCGGTTTCTTCTCCGGCAGTAAAATCTCAAGCACCAGTTTCTTCTCCGGCGAAATCTCCGGCAGTAAAATCTCAATCACCGATTTCTTCTCCGGCAAAATCTCCGGCACCTGTTTCTTCTCCGGCAGTAAATTCTCAATCACCGATTTCTTCTCCATCAGTATCTCCGGTTTCTTCACCATTGGCTCCTAAAGTCAGTCCGTCAAATTCACCAGTTCAGTCTCAGCCACCTGCAGATTCTCCGGCGATCACTCCGGTGTCATCTGTACCAACTCCGTCGAGCACTCCGGCGTCTTCTCCAGTGGCAGCGGAGGTTCCGGCGAGTACTGTGACTCCATCGGTATCACCAAGCATTCCGTCAAGTTCAGCAAGTCCGGCAGAGTCCGTTAAAGGACCAACATCGGCGACGGCGAGTTTATCGCCGGAAAGTTCACCGGGTCCAATTGCCGATGATACTTCCCGGGCAATTTCGATATTTGAAGTGCCGATGATCGTAAGTGGGCTTGCTATTTGGGCCGCTTTGTCAATTTGAATGCCTCTTGGCCCATTTTGATGGCTACTATTATTAGTAATTTATTGTAATGTAATTTATTTCACACTTATATTCATTAAAATCAATGTAGTGTTCTACTTTTGTATTTTAATTTTATTGCTCATCATTTATATAAATAGTGAAATTCGAATTCCTTAATATTATCTCATTTCTCTTACTATTATTTTTTTTATATGCTTTTTCGTGCTTTCTTTAGCATTTTTAATTTCTCCAGACTTCCTGATTTATGTTATTTTCTTTTCTCAAATTTAATTTATATTGCTTGTCTTGAGTCGGGGGTCTATTGGAAACAACCTTTCTACTTCTCCTGAAGTAGTGGTATGGATTGCGTACATTTTACCCCCAGACCCCTCTAGGTGTTTACTTGAATGTAGAATATTTATTGGAAACAACCTATCTAGTCTCTACTTCCTAAGAGGAGCGGTATTATGGGATTGAAGTATATATATATTGTTGTTGTTTTGTCGTCATTGTTGTAACTCATTGCTAGGCATCTTAAGAGTGTGGAGCAAAATGTCCTTTCCCCAAGTTGGCGTGACAGTTAGTGGGGAAGGTGTGTTTTTGAGCTACTTGACTTGCGATAAAAACAGTTTTTCTCGATATTTGACATTTAAAAAGTAGTAACATACGAGGCAGGACAACCCCATGAGAAAAGAAGTACTCTGAATTAGATGTTCCTAAAGTTGTTAACACTTACTTCCAGGACCTCGAGACTTGCACATCCCAGATCTTTTGTCTACCCGAATATTGTATTTTTCACCCCATGGACAAATGTTGTGCAATTAGTTTAAGTATAAATATTTGTCATGGGAATTTTTACATCTCATATGTACTTGTTTATTAAGACTTCTTGATTTTATATTGGTCAATTAGTGATAAGTATCTCATGTTTGAATCAACAATTCTATTTTCAATTTATCTGCCAAATTTAATCCTTTTTATACAATGCCACTTAATTTGCAAAGTTTTTTTTTCTACAAATACAAGGTCACCTCAATTGTTGCCTACGAGCTTAGAAGAATTGAAGTCTTCAACGGAGATGCACTTCCAATGTCACAAACTATATATCGATTTTGAAGTTGAAAATTGAAATTTCAAAATATGAGTTTTTGAAGTTGGTTTTTGGATACTGAAAAGAATTTGAAGCTTCTCCCCGGTCAAAGATAAATTTTTAAAATCCGACATGAACAAAAAGATATTTGAAGATAAATCTTCATAATTTAATCCAAAATCTATGGCCAAACGCGGGCATGATTTTGGGTAAACTCATTGCTGCACTAAACCCATCAAACACATAAGAGAGGTTAGAAATTGCGCGATTTGTGAGTTATTATACAAAAATAGGTATAGTGAATGGACATTCGAAGAATAGTGATTGCGGGTTTCTAAATGATTCCAAACACAAAATGAACCACACTTTGCCATAAATTAATGGTTGAATTGAATGAGTTGTAATAATTTAAAGGAAATCATAATCTAAACGACTGCGGACAACGTACACTATTAAAATTTCTCTTGACCAGTTAAAAATTAATTATCGAATCGATAAATCTTCTTCATACTTAATTAAAAGTTTCAAGAACGAGCTTTCTTATATGAAAATTACACGCAATACTCTTTCCTTTAAATGAACTTACGCGATATGAGTTTGGATTAAATAGAGTTCAAAGTGAATACTAGGGGTGCTTATTTGACAGTTCAATTGGATATCAACATTCACTCATTTTGAAAAATTAAGCAAAATATCCAGTATGTTTTATATAGATTCTTAGGAAAGCAAATCGATTAATATAAGAATACATTTTTTTTTTAAAGTGAAAGTAAAGAAAAGAAGTAATATAAGCGATATTTCATGTTAATTGTCTTCCTTTCATGGCTCACACCTCAATTAGGGCCGGGTTATCTTGTAAGTTGCACGTTATGTGAATCCAATAGTTTCTATCCAAATCATATTTACGCATTAACAAATTCACTAAAAATCTTTTAATTGTGAATATTCAATTATCACTTATGTTCTCAGCAATAACTTATAAACTTCAAATTCTAGATTTACTTTTAATTTCACTTCCACCCTCAATCTCCACCCTCCACCCTCCACAATATTACATATTGTTTATCTTTGATTCTACATAAATATTGTTAAAATATTTTTTTTTAATTACTTATAAAACAGCAAAAGAGAATAAAATTTAGGAGCACTTTTCCTTTCTATACCAAACACATCTAAAGAGAATAACATTTAAATTTGGAAAAGAACAGTATGTCTTTATGAAATATATAAGCCTAAAATATAAACATCTCAAATTTTCCATTTTAACTAACCAATCAATAGTCAATGGAGTAGAAAGACTATAGTATATAATATAGGAAAAATTTTCCAAAAAATTTGGCACATTTAACGCCATGATATACTCAATCAGACCACCATCTACCAATATTACTTTTTCCCCTAAATTATTTAATAAAACTATAAAACCAAAAATTGAACAAATTAGGAGAATGGTCCTTCTAACTCTTATAAAATAGTATATCAAAGAAAACAAATAGATAAAAGGGAAGGTAAGAGTAACATGAGAAAATTGAGAATGCTTTTTAAACTTTACACATAATGATGAAGTTCATGGAATTTATCACATGCATATTTGTTTGTTTATGAAGAAAAGGTGTAACTGAATCCTCATAATATTAACCAAAAGAAAAAAGAATTCCAGATGATATGGTGATGCTTTTTTATTTAAGTATATTGGAATACACACACATTTAGTGTGGAGGAGGAAGAAAAATATTCGCCAGGAAAAGTTATGAGATTTGATTTTATTTTTTTTGCGCTGGAAAATTCAATTATATTCTTAGGTATCCGGCCCAATATTTTTTTCATTAAGAATAAAAGTGTATTAATTGGTATGAACAATCGTAGTAGTGCATTACCTTGTTGTCAATTCATATTAGTAGTTGTAATATTGCTCTGATAGTTTCTTGTCCTTATTTTTCTGTTACTAACGGTTGTTTATTTGTAGTTATATTTTCTATTCCGTTACTATCGATTTGTTTTTGTTACTATCCCGTGTTTCTTATACTCCCGTTACTCTTTTTCTAAAGTTCTTTCGACTATTTTTTTTAATGGAAAATCTATGGAAAATAGTTTTGAGTAACATTTGAGTTCCACTTCCAATAACTACATTTATATGTGTAAAAACACATTATATTGTAAACATTGAGTGGTACCCTTTATGTAATATTAAGGTTAGTACTTTGTCAATAAATTTGCATAACTCATCAATATCTCCCTTGCCCCATTAGCATCTCCCTCTTTCACTCTCACTCAACCCCCCTCCACCCCGCATTCGCCGGAATTCCTCTCTCTTACAACAACACCATGCAACTTCCTTCATCGGCCACCGTGGCCACGGTGGTTCTCTCCCTAACTCTCCTTCTGTGTGCCACTGGAGCACACAACATCACACACATTCTAGCAAAACATCCACAATTCTCCACCTTCAACCATTACTTAACAACCACGCACCTCGCCGTGGAAATTAACCGCAGGCAAACCATCACTGTATGTGTTGTCGATGATGCAGGAATGTCGAAACTTCTCTCCAAACACCTTTCCAACTACGTTGTCAAAAACGTTCTCTCTTTTCATGTCCTCCTCGATTACTTCAGTGCGAAAAAGCTTCATCAGATTACTAATGGCACTGCACTTGCTGCTACTATCTTCCAAGCTACTGGTTCAGCTACAGGTTCTTCCGGTTTTGTCAACATTACTGATCTTAAAGGAGGTAAAGTCGGGTTCAGCCCCGCTGATTATGAAGGCCCTCCACCTGCCAAGTTTGTTAAATCCATTAAAGAGATTCCATACAATATCTCTGTTATTCAGATAAGTATGATTTTGCCTTCAGCTGATGCAGAAGCTCCGAGTCCAGGACCGATCCAGATGAACCTCACGACTCTAATGTCCGCTCATGGATGCAAAGTTTTCGCGGAGACTTTGTTGTCTTCTCCAGCTGAAAACACATTCGAGGACAATGTTGAAGGCGGATTAACAATATTTTGCCCCGGAGATGATGCAATGAAGAAGTTCTTACCTAAGTTTCAGAATTTGTCTGCAGAAGGGAAACAGTCATTGCTGGAGTATCACGGAGTTCCTATATACCAATCGATTTCAAATTTGAAATCTAATAACGGAGGTATGAACACTTTAGCTACCGATGGAAGTAAAAAATACGCTCTAGTTATTCAGAATGAGGGTGAAGATGTTACAGTAAAGACGACAATTGTGACAGCGAAGATCACAGGGACATTGATTGATCAACTACCACTAGCGATTTTCTCGCTTGATAAAGTGTTATTGCCTAAGGAATTGTTCAAGGCTGCTCCTACTCCTACTCCTGCGCCTGCACCGGCACCGGCACCAGAGGCTGACAGTGAATCTCCTAAGCATTCACCTGCATCTCCAGCAGATTCACCGGCTGATGGTCCAAGTGATGATGATGCTGATTCCGGCGCTGTAAAGTACAGCACAGGAACATCACTTGTAGGTTTTTTAAGTGTATGGTTGGCCTTCAAATTATTGATGTAAGTTTTTACTTGTATTTTAATTTGTTCTCTTAGATTTTTATGTTATTTTTCTTTGTTAATTTTAGGGGCTTTTAAGTTTTAACGTGACAAAAAGTTGACCAAATATGCTCATCAAATTAATGTTTGCAACTGTATTATTAGTCTATTTCTAGACTTGCTGTCTGGCTTTGTGGTTGCCTTATTTTCTAGAGAGTAGTTAATTATATTATTGAACAGCTACTCCCTCTATCTCAAATTATTTATCGTAAGAATATTAATTTGAAGGATTTTTTGGCCATTTTATTCTTATTTATGTCTTGTGATATTATCTTTTTACATCAAATATTTACCCTATTTATGCGTCATTTTGAGGTGTGAATTGAGAGGGAGCAAATACGGTGTTGTCACACC
>NC_061117.1:225030696-225062703 GCF_002878395.1 Capsicum annuum | reverse complement strand
GTGCATGTGTGTTTTGTGTAGTGTGTATAGTGTTTGTGTCGTGTGTGTGTGTGGGAGAGTGGGGGAGGTTAATTAGGAGTGGGAATTGTGGGTGGTTTGGGTAGTTTAGGCTTCTTTATTTTATTTTTATTTTTATTTTTTTTTATTATATTATTATTATTATTATTATTATTATTAATAAAATAAAAATAATTAAAAACTAATAAAATATAACATAAGCTAATAACTAGTCTTGGGAATATGATTTAGAAAAATTAATATTACACCATTCTTTATTAAAAATTGAAAGAAGAAACAAATATAACTTAATTTTTTTATTTTTTTTTTAAAAGAAATAAATAAATAATAAAATAAAAACTTATTTAAAATGTGACTCTATTTTTGTAATTTTCAAATTTTTTAACAAACTTCAAAAAGTAAGATAAATTTAAAAAAAATTAATTGAACATTGAAATGATATAAAAATATTAGGTTTGGGTCAAAATTAGGTGTTTACAGGTGTGAATTGAGAGGGAGCAAATACATGAACTAATCGATGAATTTTTAATCAGTTTTTGGCATTGGGGTTGCGAGAACTGAGAAGTGAGAGAGATGAATTTAATTAACACTAACATGTTTTTTTAGTTTTTAATTGCCTCACTAATCTCCAGATTTCAATTTTCAAAACTCAAAATTTGAGATTGCTTCTAGAAATGGTCATTGAAATTAGAGCACTTTATAATTCATATTCAGAAGAAGACGATCTTTGAAGTAACTGATAAAGTTGTTATCACGTGACCAGTATAGGTCATGGTTTCAAACCTGGAAATAAACTCTGGCAGAAATGCAAGTAAGGCTGCACACAATTTTTTGTCGACCCTTGTGGCTCGACCTTTCTCCAAACCTGTCATTTTAGTGCATCGAACTGTTATTTTTTGTCCAGAGTATTCTGGGCTTGCAGTGTTGACTACGGAATTAGCAGTTGGTTAAGCAATCTTGCAAATCCTGTGAGGCACTCGTACCACTTTTTACAAAAGTAGTTGTACTACTACTAACTAATTGATCTTTTCTTGACAATGATTATTTGCACTTATGTCCCTGTTTTGTTCTGATCTTTAATCTATATTCTTCCTAACAAACAATATTTTTCGCACAGGATATGTATATATTTTCGTATCAAAAATATCCTCAAATTATGTTCTGATAACTTCGATTTCTAATAAAAATTACGCTCTACTAGACATAAGTTCGGTTGTTAAAAGGCAAAAGGAAATGTGCAATTTTGTGCTATTATTACTGTTCCTCCTGGATTCATTTTAACTTCAATAGAAGTACATAATTTATTCGTCCAGAAATAATGGTAATGCTCAAAACATAACCAACTCATCTAATAGTACTTTCGACTAAATAATCGAGCATCGTCTAAACACTAAACTATTAAGAGTTGCTGATGAATTTACGTCATGTCTGAGGTAGTGGTACAAACTATGCACACTCTATCCTTTTCAGGCCCCACTTTATGAGAATATATTGGGTATGTTGTTGCTTATGCTGATGAATTTAATCAGCCATAATGAGTAAAGAGTCAACAAGCAATATTCCTAGAATAGATGCCAGACAACCAAGCTTATTTTAAGTTAAACAGTTCCTGTGACTGACACTGTCACTTGCCAATCTCTAGCTGTGTGGAATAGAAGTGCATGATGCATTTAAAATCACAAATTTCAAAATTCTTAAACTTCGTTTAATTAGAAAGGACAGTCTGGTGCACTAAAGTCTTCCCTATGCACACGGAGTCTGGGGAAGGCCGGACCACAAGAGTGTATATACGTAGTCTTATCCTGCATTTCTACAACGCGTGACCTTCTAGTCACGTGGAACAACTTCGTTAAAGCACCCCACATAAATTCAAAGCTTGCAGGTTGCAAAAGTAGGTACTGCCACTGAAGACCAGGTTGCAGCCACATTTAGAATGGCCTCCCTCTTCTTTATTACAGTATTATTCTACCTAACAGTTCAAAGTTGGATATGCATTTACTCTTCAACCTGTTCTCTTTAGTATACATAACTTATAAAGCAGTAGAATAATTGACTTTCGGACTCCCCAGTGTTTGTCCCTCCAAAATTTCATGAATCATTACACATTTACCAGCTCATCTTTACCAAAGTTTTTGTTCATTTACGAGACCACATATGAGATTACACTGGATATGTTGTTGTTGTTCATATATGAGGCACAAACCAATTGTTTCGTTCCAAAAGACTCGGATCAGATCAATTATAAGAGCCAAATACAAGTTCGCAATATAAGAACTTACCCACATACCGAGTATTTACACTAAATCGACCAATGCATACAAGACATGTGTCTTTTACATACACATTTATCAATATACCACGGTTAAGGATATAGTATATTTCTACTTCAATTTTAGCTGCTAATTAACTTCCTTGATTTCTATTACACTGGGTACGTTGTTGTTCAGTTGTAATTAACTTCATTGATTTGGCATAAGCACCCGGATAAGTATTTATTGGGGATGCTAGTCTCTTTCGGTTTACGACTTTACGTTGCGTTAGAAAAATGGAAATAGCATGTACAAAATTAACTTTCTTTTTCTTTTTCGTATTCAGTGCAATCAATACAATTATAATATACCAAACAAGTATTTGTTCCCTGAGTTTCTAATCAGGTAAGAATTTTACTTGAGAAAAATGAACAAAGAGCCGTGGAAACAGCCTCTTGAAAAATATGGGGTAAGACCAAGTACAATAGACCCTTGTGGTCCGGTCCTTCCCCGGACTCAGCATAGTGCATTGGGCAGCCCTTTTTTAAGTTAAATGAACAAAGAATAAGACACGAATCAAGCAAATTGGAATTAGTTTCATATGCTTTCTGCGTTTCATTGGACATACTGCATACAATGTGCGGCATATAAACCTTGGAAAATACATATACTTATTTGTATACATATATAACCAATATATACAACTACTACGATTAAGCGTCAATAATCAAATTAGATGAAAACAATTACAGAAAACTTATGCAAGTACTTATCTACTTTTTTAGTAATAGAGAACTCCTAGTATAAGAATTAAATGGACCTGAATGGAGCGGTATGGATATATAAAAATGCGACATACCATCAAATCTGGCAAATGTGATAGATCCAATATGTTTCTTCATAGATAAATTGCAGAGGTTTCCTGAACCAGACCATCCTCGTTGAAATAAAGGTAACTCGTAGGTTCCCCAAAATATGATTTAATCGGCACAGGAGTAAATCCAGGGTAACTCTCTTCTGCCTTTGCGAAGCATAGATCTTTGATGTATTTGAAAATGCCATGTTTCTGAATAAAAGGTTGAGCAGCATACTCGTCTAGTGACATCCACTGCAAGGCAGTAATATCGCGGAATATTTGTTAAATGGGACTTGAGAATATTGTAAACATCCGTGAAACAATCTTTAGAAATACCTGAGCTGCCTCAATTTCTAAATCTTGCTTTTGTAAGTTAAACGTAAGAGGGCGCATCATGCAAATGAAGAATAAGTCCGATTTTCCAAAGAATGACTTGTGCATCTGCCTGTCAATAAGAAATGTCATGACCCCATATTTTATTTTCTTTACACAATATAGCATTACAATGAGTAACCCAAAATCTAGTGGACACGCAATTCCTTTCTCTTGTCATTGCTTATGCGTTAGCCACTGAACGAAGAACTGATATACAGCACGAAAGCACGAATGTACTACCTGAATGCAAGCACTTCCAGAAATTCTGTATCAATCTGCACCAAAAGAAACTCGGATAATCTCAGAGGAACGATAATGGTCAATGTAAGACAGAAAACTTAGATGCATTGATTGATTGATAGATTATGTAGACTTTTAGGTAGAGTTCAACTGTTGAATGTTTCAGTGTTCTATATAGTATATACTTACTCCTGTTTCTTCTTTCACTTCCCTCACCGCACCTTCAAATATATCCTCTCCCTGCAGGACAAAAGCTTAATATACAGTTTAAGATTTCAAGCTGAAATATGACTTGTTTTTAAAGCTAGACTTTAGTTTCAACATTGAGCATATACCTCTTCGACAACACCAGTAGGGATCTTCCATATCCCCTTTCCCTTCATTTTGCCGCTACATTCTTGGACAACGAGCAACTGAAAAGAAGATGTTGCAATTATCCAATGGACAGAGAGTCAACACAATAATTACCTCCAAGATGCTTAAGCATAGTGGTACAAGACAAGAGAGATGTTTCTAATGATAAAGATATGCTCTATTCATGGAGAGTTACCACAAAGAGAGCCAATACATTTTGAAATCTACAAAATAGGATAGTGAAATTTACCAACTATGATGTTAAATAGCTCTTACTTTTTACATGCTAATTAGTGGCAAGTGCATTCACAATCACTTTACTTTGACCGGTGAAGATGTTAGCCGAAAATCAAGATTTTATAAGTAGGAAGTCAAGTATCACAAATTGTTCCATACACATGAAATGATGAAAATGCAAGCTCTATCAAAATGGGCAGATTTTGAAGCAACCATTATGTCATCTTCAAAAGCCATTTGATACAGCGAGAATTAGAACAAACATAGACAAACTGAACTATAATGTCCACATGGGTAACTTATGTTGCTCGGACTTTTCAAAAATGTCATTGAGTGCGTGCCGGATCCTATAGTGCATATTTGAAGGATCCGACTCCGAGCAACTTAGTGGGCAATTACTAGACCAAAGTAGACAGCAGCTTTTAATTTACCTCTCTTTTCTCATTCAAGACAATAGCACCAATACGAACTCGATGTGAGGCATTTCCAGGGATCGTATTCTCAATTTTAGGAATCCAATACACAAGCATCAAGTAATGAGGTTCTGCATGGTGGTACCAGAACCCTTCCTGCATCCAGTGTTAAAATTTGGATCAATGCAACTACTTTCTACTTTTGAGTTCGTAAAGACAAGGTTTGTAAATACTTTCTCGCAGTTGATTTCTAAGGGCAAACTAAACTTCAGCTTTATAGTGATTATTTCATTTCCATATGGATCAATTAGACAATGTTTCATCATACAATGGCTTGGGATTTCAAGGCAGCTTTATTTTCGTCTCGCAAATATTACCTACCCCTGAAAAGTTGCCAATTCTACGGCATAATGAAGTACAAAGCATTTAGCTGGAATTCCATGAACTTAACCATATCAAGGATTCAAGATGAACTAAAACATCCAAATTACGAATTAGTACAAAAAACTACAAAACACTTAACCTTAACTGCGCTTTCAACCAGATTTACAAGTTCAATTGGCAGTTTAATCCACACGACCTTTTTCCCCTGCAAATCAAACCAGTAGAAAAGAACTGAAAGAAATAAAAGTGAATCCAAGTCATCCATATATTACACTAAGTATCCAAGGTACACTATTTTATCATGTTTCATGTCTTCCTATGCGATGCAGTAACTTCATGCGATTTGAAAAAATCTAAACAGACATAAAGGATGCAGTTCCACTCATGCCAATGAACAGAGATTTCTCGCAACAGCTTCATTCTTGTTCCTAATAAGACTTAACAAAATCAATATACCTGCAGTTTCCATTGACGTAACGAACTTCTGAGCATGATATGGAAGACATTTGGGTCCATAGGTTTCTCTAGTTCTATTATAACTCCTCCGTGGTCATCATTTACAGCTGGAAGGAATTGTACCTTTTTGACTGCACCATTTTGAACTAACGTTTGCTCCATAAGATCGTAACGTGGTCACAAGTCCTGCAGCCAAATTTTCACAAAGAAATTCACACGTTCATATAAACTTCGTTAACAATTATGCATCAACCAAATTGAAACTGACAATAAGCAAAAGCCAGAACCAAAACACTTGCAGCAAGCATTTCTAAAAGTGAAAAGTTATATATCTCATGATCCGTAGTAGAACCATTATAACAGGACTATACTGTTGAATTGAATCATGCGAACTACCTCGTCTAATACATAATACATAAACATGCCCTTTAACTTGGCCTCAACTTGCATTTAAGGTGCACAACAGCACAAATAGACACTTAAATCTTATATAGAACGTATATATCTGCTTATTCAACTTTATACAAGTTCAAGTATCATATTTAAAGTTGGAAAACATGGATGAAAATAGAAACCAGGTTAAAGGACACATTTATGTATTATGACTTTGAAAAATTTGAAGAATCAGAGACTGATAAAATGGAAAAGTACCTTGAGAAATGGAGCTCACAACAGTACGAATTATCGATTTCTAAGCTGAAAAAAAATGGAAGAATACTGATAAAATTGAAAAGTGAATGGAGAGCTCTGCTACTAATGGTGACTACTGAGTGGTAATGTGTGTGAATTTAAATACACATAATATGCCTAACATGCACCGCGTGTAGTAATGATGGGCTTTCCACTAGTGATTTGCGTCAGGTGGGCCCATTTCAAAAAGCCGCCAACCCGAATTATTGAGATACTGATGGGCCACTTAGTTGGGTTTGGTATTTGGGCCTTCGGGGGGAAGTGCGCGACTAATTTACACAAATGTCCTTTTTTATGTTACCATTTAACATTGAGAATTTTTTAGAAATAGCATACATATGATGGTCGAAAATAGGATAGCCTGTTATCAATTGTATTTGTATCAATGAATATAGAAAATAAATATCAATCTTTTTTTATTTCATTGTATACAAAATACAAATACTATAATTAAACTATATATAATATAGAACCGTATAAAATATAAATTCAAGAAAATACAATCATACAAAGCTCATCATAAGAATTAAATATAATTGCTTGCTATAAATACAGTAATACCAAAGGAGATTGGGAGTGAGGGGTGCAATATAGTTAATTAGTTAGGCTATGGATTATAATTCATTGAAAGTTAGACTTAAAAAAATTATTAAATGTTTATGTTTGCTGAATCCTTTGATTTTTCTCAAAAATAAAATAAAATTATACATGTTATTGCTACAAAACCAACTTCATGCACGTGAAACAATTAGACATATATGTATCGACTTGTTAGTCTCAAACTTTAGGCTCCTGCACCTAATATTTATCTCTTAATAATAGTTAAAGAATATGTATAGTTCTAATTAATGTATTATCTTATTTGATATAAACATGTGACACAAATAAATATTTGTCTACGAGCGGCTTCCATTTCTTTTCACTTGGAGATCATCCTCCAAACTGAGATCTTATCTAAAATAAAAATTGATAAACTCCACGTTATAACAATTTGATGCATTAAAGTTTATTTATTGATGGTGAAAAATGATCATGATGGAGTTCATACACCAAATGAGTGATCATATGTACGAGTAAGGACTCAAACTGTTCAAGTCAAGAGTCATCGATCAGTGGAGTGGAGTATCACAAGATCATTTCCAACTAAAATCTGTCTCTTTTAATGAAATTCAAACATGCATGTTTGAAAATGGGTGTGTTAAATAGAAAGGAGATAAATGAATTTCTTATTTTTTTTATTCGGTATGTAAGTAATTTTTCTAAACTTAGTGATTTAATGAAGTTGGGATGGCCACCGTGAAGTTTCAGGTTCAATTCCTAGTAGACAAACATTAGGTATTTTCTTTCCCAGAGTTACCTGGTACCTGTTGCTGGTGGAAGCTGGCTGCTAGTATCCCAGCCCAGACACCACGGTTATAAAAAAAAAAAAAATCTAAAAATATTTGTACATAATCGACAAATAGATGGAGGTAGGAGTGGATGTAGGGGTGGAGTGGGGGCTAAGATGTGGAACGAAGATGAGGTTTATTGAAGAGTGAAAACGACATTGCGAAACTTGAATATGTAACCAAAAATTACTTTGATTCCTAAAAGAATGCAAACCACTATGGAGTGCAATGAAATAGATAAAATCATTTTATCTTTAATCAAAAGTAAATCAAATTTGACATTAGAATGATTTTTTCATTTGAAAATATTTTCTTTTTATAATAAATCTTATACATCATCGAATTTAAATTAGTCGAATAGTCGAACTCTAACACGAATACTAGTAATACTCCATCCGTTTTAAAACAGTTGACCCTTTTTGACTTGACACTCCCCTCAAGAAAACATTTATTATGGGTTATTTTATCAAATTAACCTTATTAATTATGTTTTGAAAATATAAATTTGAGTAAATATACTTTAATTAGTCATTTAATGTTGAGGATAGTATTGGAAGAATATAATAAAATACTTTTAATTTCATCAAAAGGGATAACTAAATTAAAACAAATATTTTTAGAAAAGAGCCAACTAAAATGAAACGATGGGAGTACTTGGTATGAATACTCACAGACAAAAAAACAAATTGGATGAGTGAGAGAAGTCAATGCTCAACTCAGACTTCTAACTTCAAAGTCGTTGAAATTAGGACACAAAACCAAAGTTAGTGCTTCACATTAATACGAGGTCTCCTGCAAAATAGGAACACCCCACCCCCATCCCCACCCCACTCCCCAAAAAAAAAAATTGAAAAAATTGTCCTCACAACAAGTAGTATGAAAATTTATGATTTATTCTGGATACTAGAGATTGAAAGTTGTTTATAGAAAAATTACGGTGCATGGTGATTATTTATTATCTTTAATTAAAGATTTTGAATTAGAATTTTGAGTATTATGATTAAGAAGCGTTGTACCTTTAAAGTAATACACTTTGCCAAACAAATTCAAACTAGTAAGATCACAAAACAAATAATTAATATATCATGGAAAAAAAAATGTTGAGCGGATGTGTATGTGATCGTATTTTTCTTAATTATTTTTTGGTTCCAATTTTATGAATATATTATTTCTTCGTGCAAAAAATTCAAATCAATAATTAATTATTTTTTTCTTGATTTCACTCAAATCATCGATTTGATGCGATTTGTTGATTTTCTTTCCACACCCTATCGATATGTTATAGCTCGTCCCCCCCCCCCCCCCCTTCTTAATTGGTGGCTAGGGGTTCCAAATTCAAGATCTATCCATAAAAATACTTTAATTTTCCTTGATATATTTTTTTAGAATTTTAATTAATTCGATCGATAAGTTTAAAAGAAAAAAACTTTAGAGATGCAAAATTTAAATTTACAAATGACATGTGTCATGGGCAGGACTTGACCAGTGCACGTTATGGTCACATTTTCAATCATCATTACTTCACTATATCTCTACATTCTAATGACATATTTTAAATTCAAATTTCATTCTTCAAATTCAAAGTAAAACACTAATATATATATATACACACGAGGATTTGGAATTTTTTTCAGTCATCAATGAATATTATAGGATAAATAAGGTTTCTCTACTTATAATAAGAAATTTCAAATTTAAATGTATGAACAAAAAAATTCCTGTTAGGAGTAATATTTTTTCTTTTAACAGACCATGACTCTAATATGAGAACCAGTTAGTCGAATAATTCTGAAGAATTGATAAACTAAAAATAAGAATAAATTTTTTTTAAAAATTTTACGTGGTGCAATAAATGATAATCAGTTAATAAAAAAGAAAAGAAAATCATCAAAGATTATGATGGTATATAGTAGTTCTCAGATTCAAGCTCTAAATTAAGTCGCCTTCAATAGAGAGCGATCTTATCTTCAAAATAAAATATTTTCGACATAAATTCAATTTAATCAACCCCTAAAATGAATATAATGATGAAAAAGAGAAGAGAATTAAAGCTTAAAATTCAAATAGAATTTTATTCTATCTTATCACATTCATTTCCTATTAATTTTTTGTGAATTCCAGCTGTATAAATTAATTAAAATGAGAAGGAAAGGTATAAAAAGAAGTATTTGATTCAATTAGAGCATGAACCTAAGAAGGTAAAAAGTTCCATTTCTGGTATATTTGGGGTCTCATTGTAATTAATATAAAAGGTATTTGAGGTCCCCATGACAGTGTACTAAATACTTTTTGGGCCCCTTGAAAGATACATAATTACAAACACTAACAAGAAATTAAAAAAATAGTAAATAAATTTAATTAAACAAACAAAAATGGAACAAATGAGCAAAAAAGGAAAAGATTGGGGGAAAAAAAGCAAGTACTTGACCATTTTTGTTACTCATCCGTTTCAAAATACTTATCATAAATTTTTTCTTAAAGCCGAATCATACTATGATCAATATTTTGAGATAATATGTCCAGTCATCGTCTATTCACATTCAACTAAAATAACTGGGGCGCATTTTATCCTTGTTTATCTATTAGTTTTCAGTTCTTATCTTCGACGCGGGGTAGAGCAGTTTGGTAGCTCGCAAGGCTCATAACCTTGAGGTCACGGGTTCAAATCCTGTCTCCGCAACATCTTGTTTTTCCAAATCAAGGAAGCAAACTAAGAGCCAAAGCTCTTAGCCTCCTAATATGAGGATTCGTCTCACTAAATGAGTTGAACTAAGATCGAGCACCAGAGCTGCTCATAACAATGTACCAAAAAGAAGAATGCGAGAAGTTCATATTCTCCAGATTCTACTATAAACCAGGTAGTGAGAGTCGTCGTCGCTTAATGCATGTAGGGGGGCTGGGGCTTTTCCCCCACGGAAAATCTGATTCTTTCTCTACCGCTTCCTGACAGAAGCCTCTTTGACTAGACAGGTCTCCTTTACCGGGGGGCACGTGGCCTGCTTGACGAACGTCAGCGACGGAGACATCGTAAATTGGTCCGCGGGCATCGCGATAAGTCCTCTGTCCTACTACAGGTGCTGCGACAACCTTTACCAAGTCCGAACGATTGTCGACCTCCCTCTATAAACGTGAGCTACGGAGGAGGTGCGAAATTATAGAAGATCCCCTTTAAGATCAAACAATTCCATCGAATTGTATATATATATATATATATAAAAAAAAAATCAAAATATATACCACTTTTCATGTAATATTTAAACGTCTAATAATAGAGTTTTGGAGTAACTAATTTCAAAATACTTATCATAGTTGAATCATGTCAATTTTGATCAATATTTTGACATAACATATATATTTTTATTATATTAATATGAGATTTTTTTTTTTTACAAATTTATACTATTTTTCATATAATATTTAAACTTCCAATAATGGAGTTTTGAAGTAACTAATAACATTGTTGTCAAAAATTACGAATTTAAGCTGCAAAAATAATCTCTGACAGAGATACAAAGTAAGAGCGCTTATAATAGATTTAACTCTTTTAGGAATCCTATACATAACAGAAGATTTGGTGCACCAAAATGCCTTTTCATTCTTTAAATATCTAAATTTTAAAATGCAACCCAACATACTAAAACTTTCGCTATGCACCACATTTCGAAAAAAATTATTAAAATTATCGTTTGATCATGAAAAGAATAATTATTGTTTGACCATGAATATAAATTGAAGTTATTTCTGAAATTTTGTGAGAGGAATATGAATGAAAAAAGTGAAAACAAGTTTTTTTTTTCAAAAATAATTTTCACTAAAGTAAAATAATTTTTTAAAAAATAAAAAATAAATTTCATGGCCAAACGCCTACCCAAATTATATTTCTCAATATCTAAATTTAAATTTTAAAATATTAAATTAATCTAAATTAATTCTAACTTAAAAAATTAGAATCAAAATCTAAGAAAGCAAAAAAAGGGGGCTACACTTGCACAGCAAACTGAAAAAAGCCTCTTCTTGTAGAGTAGTATTTCATTCCCCTGCTTCCAAATTCTTCAGTGATCAATCAAACTTTTTTTTAATTTCTCCATAGAAAGAAATTTAGAAGATTGTTACTGAAGAATAAAGGGGAAAAAAATGTCTTTGGGTTATGCTGAAAAACTTTCATTTATAGAAGATGTAGGCAATGTTGGAATGACTGAGTATTTTGACCCACCACTTGTTTTGCAAGACAAAGTAAGATTTTTTTTTTTGGGCAACCCTTTAATCCATTTGAGTTACTTGTTGTGTTGTTTTATTTGTTTGATCAAATTATGTGTCTGGAAATATGTATGATTTGTTAGGTTTTTGTGCTTAATCAAGAATGTAAGTTTAGGTACTAGGATGTTTTTTGAGCTTAATCAAGAATGTAAGTTTAGGTACTAGGGGTCTTTTTTGATTGCTTCATAAATATGCATTTTGCAAGACAAAGTAAGATTTTTTTTTTTTGGGTATTTTTTTTTATGCAGCCCTTTGCTCTATTTGTGTTATTTGTTGTGTTTTTTTATTTGTTTGATCAATTTAACTGGCTGGAAATATTCATAATTTGTTTAGGTTTTTTATGCTTAATCAAGAATGTAACTTTAGGAACTAAGGGGTGTTTTGTTGATTGGTTGATAATTTACATTTTGCAATTTAATAATCCGTTCAGTCGAGGGTCTATGGGAAACTTCTCTAACTTTGAGGTAGGGAAGGGTTTGTGTATACTTTAGCCTCCTCCGACCTCACTTTGTGGGCATTATACGGGGTAGGTTGTTGTTGTTATGAGATCTAAAATTACCACCTTGCTGAGCGTAATAGGAACCTGCTGCCATGCGACCAGGAGGTCATGGGTTCAAGCCTTGGAAACAGCCTTTGGCAGAAATGCAAGGTAAGGCTGCGTACTATACACCCTTGTGGTGGGGCCCTTCCCCTGACCCTGCGCATAGTGGGAGCTTTAGTGCACCGGGCTGCACTTTTTCTTTTATTGTGCTTAATCAAGAATGAAACTTTAGGAACTAAGGGGTGTTATTTGGTTGCTTGATAATTTGCATTTTGCAATTTAACAATCCCGTGAGTCGAGAGTCTATTGGAAATAGATTTTGTACTTCTGAGGTAGGGGAAAAGTTTGCATGCACTCTACCGTCCCTGTACCCCACTTTGTTGTTGTTATGAGATCTAGAATTAATATCCACATTGCGGAGTGTGATGGGACCTTGATAATCTCAGTTTTGTTAATGTGGTTGGGGATTGTTAAATTTTAAGGGGGAGTGTAAAACACGAAGCATTGGGAGTTATCTAATGATTTTGTCCAAAAGATGTTTGATAGTATCATGCATTGTGTTGGTGATGAGACAACTGTTAAACATTTAAGGATAATAAGGTCCTACGTTCTTAGTCTTCTCAATTCAATAGTTAATACCCAATCTAGCATAAAAATTAGTATGGGGGCAAGCACTTGATGGTCCTGCAGAACGTCTTTGTATCCACCACCAAGTTTAAAACTTTCATGTATCTTAGTATTATCTAAAGCAAAAAGCACAAAAAAGCTCTAACATCCGTTGGAGCTTTAAGCGCAAAGCACAAATAAAGTGTGGGCTTTAGTATGCACAAAGGGAGGCAATACAAATATGTATTTCTAGTCGAAGACTAGTAATTATAAGCGTGAATGATAAATATATGAACAAAGAAATTGATTTTTTTTTTTAAGATAAAGTGAAATATCAATTGATTAGTGTCGCCTCTTCAGAAGAGGCTCATTAGCAAGGGAAAGTATGTCTTAAAATCTTGATGACGACTCTGAACGCACATTTAGCGAGGCAAACAGTTCAACATGTTTTGAGTCTCGCTTCAAGGCTTAAACATGCTTTAAGTGTGCCTTTGATGACACTGATGTATCTTTGGGCTCCTTTACTTTACGAAATGAGGAGTCCGTCTATTAGCAGCATTGTTGCAGCTTGTTGATCATCGTTCCTTTTGCTATTGCATGTCTTCTATGTTGAGGAATTAAGGTACCATTAGTTAATCCTTGATTACAAAAGGATTGGTATTAGGCAAGTAGTTGCTGATCCAATTGCTAACATTTATTGTCGGAAACCTTCTGATAGAACCGATTAAATTAAGAAACCAGAGGCAGATTCAAATCATATGATGCCTACCTCTTTTATAGTATTTCCTAAGAAAAAAATTGGACTAATATTGAAATAAGAGAGGAACAAATTAAGGATTAAATTTGGACTATATGGCAAGCTACGAGCACCTAGATAGTACTAAAAAATTACCGTTGTTCATTTGGGACGGTATTTGGAATTTTGAAGTTCCAACTGCTTAGAAAAATTGTCTTCATCTTTTCATTATCTGTGGTCTACGCAACAGGTATGAACTTAATTCTTTTGGCAGGTATATTTCATTTGTTTCAAATAGCATTCTGTGTCATCGTCACACTCTCCAATTGTCCTGTACTGATGTTTTTTCTTTGTAATTCTAGGACCCAAATGCGTTCTGTTGTCGTCCTCACGTTAAAGTGCAATTTTATTGTTAATAATAAAGGAAAGACCTTTATGTCGATTTTGATTGCTGAATATTTAGATTCCGGCTGTAATGTCTATCCATTATGCTGTTTAAGATCTTCTGGAAATCAGTACTTTCTGGTGTTGGAGGATCTTCTGTTTCTTTCAGCTGCTTTTCAAAAATCAATTAAAGGGGAAGAATAACTTTATTTTTCTGTGTTCTTACTAATTTTGATCTTTTAATATTAAATTTGCAGATTGAGAGACTTGCTGTGATGATACAAAAGGTGAGTCCTTAAACAGTTTTTGTCTTAGCTATGCCATATATAGCTTTTCTCTTTAGAAGTAACCCATTCTAACTCTAGTCTCTTCTACAGAGTAAGCATTTAGTGGTTTTTACAGGAGCAGGAATATCCACTTCTTGTGGTATACCTGATTTTCGTGGTCCCAAGGGCATTTGGACTCTTCAGGTAATGTCATAGACATATCTGTGAATTACAAGCCCCTCTTTCTGAAAGCACATTGCTTGGCATGTTTCTACCGTTGATATCCATGTTAAGTGTTAAGACTTCAGAATTGACTGCTGCCCTTTCGTCATGATTCTAGCTAATTTGGTTAGTCACTATTTCCGATCTTTCATTCTACCTGCAATGTCATCTTTTAGGCCAGATGTTTGGTAACTGAGAGGAGGATATGTTGATCATCTGAAGGTGGTGCAGAGTTTTTCTTTCTCACTTGTTAGATTACACTGTTTGTTGGTAATCCAGAAAAGTTATTATTATATAAATAAGTGGAGAAGCATTGTGCACGATAAAGTTGTTTGGTAGGTCTATTACTTTGCTTGGTAATCGTGACATGAATAAATGAAGGTGGCCTTGAAAGCATGATCTATCTTTATGACTGGGGGAGCTGTTTTCTCCTGTCCGAGTTAGTTAAATCTACCGACATGCATGGCACCTACCACAATTTAAAGAGAAAATATTATTTCACTTTTTGTCTTTTTATGTGTTGTTGTTTGTGTATAGTCTCTAGTTCTCTTATTTCATTTTTAATAGTGTGTTGATTATTAATCTTTTTCACTAAGTAGGAGGAAGCTGTAAAAGACACTATGGTTTATACTTGCACAAGCAATTACATTTTTTTTCTCTATGTTGCTCTGACCTCCAAAAATGATGTTGTGCCTGTGTCAATCCTCCAAAATGCATAGCTTTTGGAGGATCCAACACACACCTAGCTGTATATTTGAAGAGTTCGAGCAACATAGATTTTTTTGACAATTTGGTGTCTGGGTCCGTTTATGAGCATCTCGACTATTCCACCGGGTCTCTGTTATCTCCCACCAAGACATGTATCGGTTAACTTTCCTCACCAAAGGCTTAGGTAGATGGGTATAAACCACTTGTATTTTTTGTCTGTGCGGGATTTGAACTCTGGTTTCCGAGCTTTTCACCACTTCATTGACTGCTAGCTACACCCTTAGGTGCACAAGCATTTGTATTATTGTCAGCTCAAGCATTTGTATTATTATCTTTCACTTAGACATGAACAGATTAATTCTATTATTCCTTATAGCATTTGATAGACAACATTGCAGTAATGTTGCCAGGATCAATCCATGGTTATGATGTGAATGTCCGTATATAGCATTGGAGCATTTTCCACGAATTAAAATTCTATAATAATTCTTTACAGCAAAGGGATAAGAGGCCATAATCTATCTTTTTATCCCTTTTATTCAACTGACTTGTAGAGAGAAGGGAAAGCGCTACCAGAAGCTGCATTGCCGTTTCATCGTGCAACACCAAGCATGACACACATGGCCCTAGTGGAACTAGAGAAGGCGGGTTTTCTAAAGTTTCTTATAAGCCAGGTGTGACATTTCTTCATACTATATGGATGTGCTCAACATTTGTAGGGTTATTAATTGTATCATTTCAGATTTGTGTTTGTAGCTTCTGCTGCTTTCTAAATGAAATTGCAATCTCAACACCCTGATCATGCTCCTGCTTTCCGTTCCTTTTCCATTCCCGGGAAAAATCCTTATCCTGCACCGTCCAATTTCCTATGTATTTTTTTTTGGATAACCGTGGTATCCGGGTTAGCTTGCGCGCACCTCGACTAATTCCACAGGATACCTGCCACCTCCCGCCAGCAACAGGTACCAGGTAACTTTGTTCACCAAGGCTAGAATAGATGGGAAGAAATCACCTAATGTTTGTCTCTGTTGAGAATTGAACCTGAGACCTCATGGCGCTCAACTCAACTTCATTGAACCACTAGGCCACACCCTTGGGTGCATTTCCGATGTAATTCCTCTTTGTTAATGAGGAGATGAGCTGCTCTATGCTCACTCTTCTTGCTTGGGGTCTACCGCCAAAGCCACCTCTATCTTTGACATGCTAATCGATAGCTAGGGCTGTCAATTGAACACACCCATTAACCTTTGAAAAGTGTCATAGTATAGATGTGAAATAAATAACCCAACCTTTAAAATGGTTTTGATACTGTTAGTAGTGATTTGCATAATTAAAAGCCTTTGAGTTAAAAATAGCTCTTCTGACCTATCCCATAGCACGATTTGACTGTGTGCAATGCATGGTCCACTCTCCTATTTGCCAACTAATACCTAACAACATATTCATGAACCAGCAATTGAATGAATGCCTACACAGTTATCATTCCACCCAAAAGAGTGGTGATGTAGAGGGATTCATATAGCCAGCCTTAATTAGTTTGGGTAGTTCCAATTTTATATTTTATATTGTGTTTGGGTATACTTTATGATGGTGGTGTAGATGCATGGTGTATCCATTACTCCATTTCCTTTCATACCAAACTTTTTCCGTTTTCCCCCTCAACCCAACAAAAATGTTGAACCAATCAGTGAAAGAGTATCTATTTGTGCTCAAACTATGACTTTTCATTTGTTCAAGAGATGATTATTCTACTTGAACACAGCCTCAGATTCCATTTATGTAGTTTCAACTGTTTACTTCCAATAAGGTTCATAGTTATTTCCCTTGGTGGATAATATTCAAATGTCACATCACACTTATTTGAAAAATGTAGAACATTGATGGCCTCCATCTTCGATCTGGAATTCCAAGGGAGAAGCTTTCTGAATTACATGGGGATTCTTTTATGGAACGATGCCCTTCTTGTGGGATTGAGTAAGATTTCATCTTTTCTGCAGCATGCTATCCTCTGCTATTATGCATGTTTCCACAGTTATGCGACTCTTTTTGTATCTTCACATTCATGTGTGTTCACTTTGTTTTATCTAATGTAGTTTTCTGGTAACAATATGGTGATTGCTTATAAAGTCTATTTTTTTTTGTATTGACCCATGAAGGTATATGAGGGATTTTGAAATTGAAACTATTGGGTTGAAGGAAACTGCACGCCGTTGTTCCAAGGTGGGCTGTGGTGCAAGACTTAAAGACACAGTTCTTGACTGGGAGGTAACCATAAACAACGTTGTGTTTGATAACAAAGTCCTAGGATCTGAGCTTCTCTTTATAGTTCTAAAGTTGCATGCAGTGGCCCTTTTGTAATGACAGTTAAAATATAGCCAGATGTTTGACAGGTTATACCCTCATTAGCATCCAATGTTTAAGTCAAAAAGTTGTAATATTTTCGAAAGTTTTTGGTTACCTGCTATTTTGGCCAAAGCGTCAATGGTTTTTTTTATTATGGCTATAAGATGATTCCACCTATGACTCTGTTCTCATCCATTCCCCTCCTGTTTTTCTCTTCAGGATGCTCTACCTCCGAAGGAGATGAATCCAGCTGAGAGGCACTGCAAAATGGCTGATGTTGTGTTGTGTCTAGGGACAAGGTAAAGCTAAATTATCTATTTGACTACCTCCGTAATCTGGAATTCTGATGCATGATGCTAAACTAATGAGTTCTTACAGTGTTTATTGACTCTAAACTGTTGAACCATTTAGTTCCGTCATTCTTCGGCCTTCCTTAAGCATGTCATGTCAGAAGAGAACATGACTTGTTCTACTCTTGCAGTTTGCAGATCACCCCTGCCTGTAATTTGCCTCTAAGATCACTCAAAGGCGGTGGAAAGATTGTAATAGTTAATCTTCAGGTACATTATTCCTTGTCCCAAATATAACATCGGCAAACACAGATTCCATATTTCCGTCAACCTAGTGATGAAAGAAAATGCACCAGGGTCTCATATTAACAAATCCCCCGTCCAAAAGGAAACCGCCATTCCCTTCCACAAAAAAAGGAACAGACAACAACCATAGTGATGTCAGACCTTTAGCTATTGATCTGTATAAGAGAATCTATGAAGGAATAAGAAAGTAAAGCTTTAATTAGCCTGAGGATGAAAATTTCACAAGTTCCATAACCAAAATGTTAAAGACAGGTGAATATCTCTTGCGCATATATCACGATCCTGCCACTGACTGTACTTGAAAATGCTCTCTGCTGATCAAGCTATGGAAAAGATGTTGGATTAATAGGAGTTCATATGTCACGTAGCTCTTATACCCTCACCCATTATTTTGCAGAAAACTCCCAAGGACAAGAAAGCAAGCTTACTGATTCATGGCCTTGTAGACAAGGTAACGTATTTGTGTTGTATCACCCTGGAACTACTATGCTACTGAAAGTTGTTATCATAGCGTGTAGTTTCTGAGTTGAAAATGTTACATTATTGCTTGGTGAGCTTTTGTATGTAGAATTACTAAATGGAACATTCAACCTTCATGTGACGTCTTGGACTTAGTAGGTGCTAAATGACCCTTTAGCCCAAAGTCAACGTTGATTCCTTAACAAGGTGCTTTCATTCATCCTGCTTGGATGATAGGGGACAATTAGGGGTATCACAAGCATGAAGCAGCCCTTCCCTTTTCCCCCTTTCCCTCAACCTGAAATGTCCTTAAAGTGACTTACAAATGGTTTTGTTTAGGACATGTCAAGTGGCTCCCATTGATTACATGCAAATTTAGATATAGACCTATATGAAACATTAGCTCAGGCACTTCCAGCTGGACCAGCTCTAACACCGCTTATGACTCCCAAGATTCAAGATTGTCATAGCTTTTGTCAACATATTGAGCTTTGGTTCTACAGAAATGTCAGAATTGATAGTTGAAGGATGACGTTGGTTATTTTACTGTACCTAATTTCCAATGTGGGAGAAGTAGGACGTTGCAAGCTTTATTCACATGTTCACATATTTTTTCGTATGGTACTTGATCTGAAAAAGATTGTACTTTTGAGTTTTGATTGATCCTGTTTCCTGAATGTTTACCGATATGGTTATGAACAGGTCATTGCAGGAGTCATGGAATTCCTCAGTTTGCAAATTCCACCATTTATTAGAATTGATCTTCTCCAAACCATTTTTACTCAGGCCTCAAGTCTTGGTAACTTTCCTGAATTTGTGCCTGTCTTCTTCTCATTTAACTGTCCATTTGGTATTTTGAACTAGAGATCAAAAGACATTTTCATTTGCACTGTGATTGTTATTTTGCAAGAAATCTCAGTGCATGTGAATGTGCACATAGTAAGTTACAATTGATATGGTCCTCTTTTGAGTAGGTCCTCATTAAATATGTCTTTTGATCTATCTGATTTACTTAATTTGCAGATGAAAAATATATAAATTGGAGCCTTACGGTGGCAAGCGTCCATGGAAATAGAGCACCGTTGCCTTTTATCAAATCTGTAGAGGTGAGTTAATATTTATAGCTGTGTCCACAGATTCTGCTGAATACACATATTTGTGTTTCTAGACGATAAGAACTGTGGAGGCTCAGTGTCTTCCTCTCTACACCCCCTACCTCCACACAGACTCACATCATTGTGCCTCTTAATCCAAGAGGTGAAGGAAGATTTTTCTAGCATGCCTTGCCCCACTTCTCCCTCCTTTTTCTGCCAGGGATCAAGGTTATTAGATAGAAAAAAACAAACATGGAACTTAATAGCAAGCGGTAGCAGTGGTAGTTCGGGGTGCATCAATTGCATAATCAGTGACAGTGGCAGCGGCAGCGTTATCAATTGATAGACCATGATACTTTAGTGGCCCTTTATGAGTTTTTCTTTTGATATTTTTGATTAATGATGTAGACTTGATTGAAATTAGATGATCTATCACTTTGAGACTTGGGAAATGGCTCTGTACCCTTGCAGCAAATCAGAGTATTATGACCTTCCTGTTGGAGCCTCTTCGTAAAGGAACACTGAATTCATTAGTTAGATCTTGCCTCTTTTGAGGACCTATGGCTCTGTTCACCTGTTCTGTGTATCTCTTGTTTGAGGTAAGCAGATCCAAGGCTTTAGGAATCTGTTGTGGTACCATGTGAACCAAGAGATGAAAATGGCATACAACAAGATACCCAGTATGACAACAATAAATGGGCTCTAAATTGTGAGCAGGGATGTGGATAGTACAAAGGATTGTGAATAGTCCTACCGTAAATAGTGTTGATGCTACTTCAACTTACCTCAGTGTTTTCTGTCAATTGAGTGAAGCAATTACTTTTTGTGCTGATTGCGAGTAGCGTAGACCTTTTTTATTTATTTTTTCTTGAAGAAGTAAGGTGTTATCATTAGAAAGGCATCAAGAAGATGCATAAAGAACTAAAGATACAAAAGGAGTTGACTATTAGACCTTGTTGCTACAAAAAAACTATGCTAATGGAAGATGTTTGTCATGATGCTCGTTACCGTCGTCTGTCTCATTTGCAAAACGGTGAATTATATTGTATTTTTTCTCCTTCAGTAAATTATTGTCATCAGTACTAGTCCTTAGCCTTCATAAACTTCTTGGATCTACTATGCTAACATCTTTGCTGCTTTTGAAATGGAACTGTAGGTTTCTTTTTCAGAATGTCAAAACATGAAAGCGGCTATTTTGGATAAGCAACCTCTTTATCTGAAAAGGTAATTCATAACCTGAAGCTCAATGTTGAATGTGAAGTATAATCTTGATGCGTCTTTGTTATACATTTTTTTCTGTCATAGTTTCTCCTGTATGTTCAAAATATTTTGCTCTTGTATTAGTAATTCATGATTTTCTACTTGATGCGGTAAAATATCACATAGAAAAGGATGATTAGTTTATCCGACAATCTTGATCAGACATTTTCCAGAAGTTCTGGATATTTTTGAAAAGAAAGATGTTATCATTGTTAGCAAAGAACTGTAGCATCTAACAATAATTTTAGCAATCATTTACTTTTTCCTCTCTTGTTTACATACCATTACTTTAAACGAAGTCTAACCTACCTAAATGGAAAAATGAAGAAATATAAATTGGACACATATCTAAATGAGAAAAGGACAGTGAGAAGTAATAAGATTATCTTTCAACAGTTCCCGTTTTCTAGCCAAAAGAGGAAAAGAAAAGAAGACTCTAGTTGATATAAAAAGTCAGTATGTTAAACTCAAATTCTTTAGAGGTAGTGGTATGGACTGCGTACATTCTACCCTCTCCAGACCCCATGATGTGGGAATATACTGGGTTTGTTGTTGTTGTTGTAATAATGGAATCTTAATCATTGATTTTCTTAATCAAAATGTTGAATTTATCTCAGTGGCATATGCTAGTTTTCCCTATTAATTATTGGTGGGTTTATTTCATATGCTCGCTAATGTAATAAGTTCTCTCAAACTTGAGACATTCTTATTCAACTCCTATTCCTGATCAGGCGGACAGTTAAGAGTACAAACCCTTTTAACGTTGTGATGAAATTGATCTTCAGTGATGGTTGCAAGTGTTCATCGGCTGAAATCAAGATTCCTATTGATTTTAAGGTAAGAAGACAATTTTTTTCATCCCAATCATCACTGATTTGTTTAAGCTCTGCATTGTTCTAATGCTTTATTTAGATAAATGCATAGCAAATTACGTTGTTATGACTCCTATTTTCATTTTTTATTGCTAGAAGACACCTAACCTTCCATGCTAGCGTCCGTTGTCCTAGTGGAAACTGAAAGATGATAAATTGATAACTACCATGCTTGTTCTAACTTCTAAATATTTGAGTGTCAGATCTTCTGCAGAGTCGCAATGTTCTAGACATTGTTTTATGTCCCACTGTCCTTTTCCTTAGGCTTGGGCCTTGCCATCGGTTTCTCTGTTATAATTGGTATGCCTCTTGGTAAATTTAGTGAGAGGCTAGAAACTGTTTCAGCACTATTTGGTAAAAATATTCTGTAGGCTGGTTATTTCGTGCTAGCATATTCCTTTGTGTAGCATAGACCAGATTGCTGCCATGCTACCAAGAATAAGATGGTTGGTTACTTGATCATGTTTAATAGCATTCTTCACTTGTGAGGTCCTTTGCTGGGTGATTTTCTCTTCTTTGGGTTTGAAGTCGGTGGCTGTTTGATCACCTATATAGTGGTGAGAGTCAATTATACCTAGAAATGCTCATTGATGGATCCAAATCATTGATTAGCATGCAATATATAGTATTGGTACAATTAGGAAAGAAAAGATCCCTACTTCGGTGGGACTTGACTTCTTAGTCAACAATCTACCTATAGCCTTTGGCCCTTAGTTAGTGGACCAACACTTTATATCGAGGGGTATTTTTGTCGTAATTCATGATACATATCTTTGCTTGGCTTTTGCGAGCGCAATTTAATGATCTGATTGGAATTGATCTCTGAAGCTGTTTTATGTTCCCTGCATTAGTGAGAGACTACTTGTCAAGAATCAATATTTTTCTATTCTTTTGTTCTCTCATAGCACTTCAACCTTCTTTGAGACAACTTAAGCATGTTCATTATAGTAATTGAGTAGTTAAAAAGTTTCAGAACTGGCCATTATTGTAAAGGGATGAACTTTTATGTTGCCCAGCGCTATCTTAATGCTTGGCTGTTGTAGTTAATGAAAATCTTTTTTGATTACTGATCAAATAAGTTGCGAAACTAGAAGTTGGAGACGTACGAGAAATATGATTGGATAATATTTCATATAATATTCCGGCAACAAATTCAGTACTTGCAGTCCAGTTCTTGACATTTTTCAGTAAAGAATTGACACAGCCCAAACCCATTACATGCATTACATTTGTCCCTTGAGCTATGTGATCGATCATCTAGGTGCATACCATGTGTACGTATACTGTCTTTATAGCACTTCACTGTTTTCTCCCTTTCCTATGTGGGTTGACCTAAGGTGTCATATGCACTCCTTGTTCAAAATCTTGTTATCCTTGAAGACTCTCCTCCTCTTTGACTCCCTCGTGGGCATCACAAGAACAATTGATCTGATCATCCTCGATAAGAGGACCCTGCAGCTTCTCTGACCCTTTAATCGAATCTATCAGATAATTTGTCTTTCATCTTATTACCATGTTATGTGACTAGTCTCTGCTTGTTTATGAAGAATGCTGCTTGTTCTGGAAAGGCTTTTCTTGAGTCGAGTTTCTTATTAGAAACAGCCTCTGTAAAGTCTGTGTACAACAACACCCACAATGGGATCACACTAAAGTATGTGGTACTGATTGTCCCAAGGGGCGATTACAAACAGCCTCTGTAAGGTCTGCGTACACCCCACCTCCCCAAATCTCGTCTGCGTACACCCCACCTCCCCAAATCTCGCTTACAGGATCACACTAGTTAAGTAGTTGTTGTTCTGATTGTCTCGAAGGGTGATTTTTGATTTTACCATGCAGATGTCAGCAGATGAGTTTAAAGATGATAAAGACTCCATCTTACAGAATCTAAGAGACAGCGCCATCACGGATCCTAGTTGCGGACAGACTGCAGTTGTTGAGAAGGTCATTATGGTTCCTAAAAGTGAAGTCATGGTACACGCCGTTGTAACAAACATTGTCAAGTTTGACAGAAGCTATGGAGATCTAAGTAACGGCTCATGCAAGAGGAAATATGAATGTTTTAATGGCATAATTCCGTCGCGAAAACGATCAAATGGTAGAAAACCCAGAGCTGTAATTAATGGAAGGTGATCTTCAGGGCTATACAGCAACTACTGTAAATATTCTCGTAGCAGAAACTCTGGAAAAAAATGTTAATATGTGAAGACTGGGTGAATTTTGATAGTTAATACGCTCAGTCTCTTGGTTAGAAAATTGAAATTTCTTAACCAATTTTTTGGTGTTAGGACTAAAGTTTTAAAGCACTCATTTCTTTTTGTTGAAATTCATATACAGGTATATTTTTACTGATCTAACTTCCTTTGATATATTTAAACTAGTTTCCTCCTTTTATGACTCTTGTAATTGAAATTGACAATATACTTCAGTTTAAATGCATTGCATGTACTTTTTTTTTTTTTTTTTTTTTTGAACCTCATGAGAAACCATTAAGTTCGGTTTGATTTAATAATTTCGTTTTTTCGTTGTTTGGGCCTCTTTAATGGGCTAAATTATGTTTGTAAATTGAACTATTTTTTACCACTGTAGAGCTACTAATTGGGCCTGCTAACTCTGTGATTCAGTATCTGAATCGACATTGTTATCATGTTATGGAAAGTAGATGGCAAATGACAAATCTCAAAACGAGTCAATTTGTATTTCCAATCTAAATATCTTAATATGTTTTGTCAAATTTCAGGAAGAAACACACATCAATGACATATTTCATCCTGGATTTTTGAGACAAGCCATTTAATCTTTTGCACTTGCAGTATTGCACGACAATGACAAATAAAATATCACTCATCGCAATAGAACTTTACAGACTTACAAGCATAAATAAAAGTGTAGAAGTAAAATGGCATTATGTCTTTATTAGTGTGTGAGGATCGGTGAGTTTAAGCCTTTTAGTTGTAAACTGTAAAACATACGTGAAGGCTTATATAAAAAAATAATTACATCTAACTGGAAAAACAACGGTTAAATAATTTGGTATACAAACTAGCTAGTAATTTATATACGTACATTGTACACACTACACAGGACATTCACCTTAAACAAATGAAAAGGGAAAACTATAAAAACAAGGGCAACTTCACAAGGATCAGCATCAGCCGATCAGAAGGACACGCACACCTAGTAGCTGGACAACAGAAATACTACACGCCCGACTAGAAGGAACCGAACTTAGATTTGTCACCCTCAAAGTCTTTAAACATCAATTTGTCATCGCTACTTCTGTCCACATCATTAGATTCGCCTCCTACTGCTGTACCAATGATCTCTTGAATCATATCAGCTGAACTTTGACCATGAGAAATACAGCTATTACAAGCTTCATTTCCCAATGCAATAGCTTCATTGCTGGACATATCCAAGCTGATCCAAGTAGACGAATTCTCTACTCCAGATAACCTTGCATCAGCCAAAACAGAGGGGCCATGTGACAGTTCAGCATCACTGGACATCCTACAGTCATAAATCATAAAATAAACGGATCTTCAGATAGCTGTACAGAAATCTACCAATTAAGTGAAGCGTAGATGATCAGAAGATGGTATAAACAGCAAGATAACATACTCCTAATTTCATAACCATTAAACTGCAGCAACCAAAATTAATCAGCAGTCACGACACAACTCTTGGACGGAGTGGTAGAGCGCAGATTTAGAAATACAACAAGACTAACAAGGAACCAGATTTAATCCAAAGGGTTTCCTTCCAACCAAATGCAATTGAGAAGTTTTCGGGTTAATCGTTTCGTCCTTAACAAGGGTAGAGTGGAACTTCAGAAGTTAGGAACTCACCCTTCACTAGCTAGACCATCAGAGTGCAATCTTTCAGAATCCTCATTTCTTTGGTGCATTGCTTTGTCATCCATATCTTTGTCACCATCAAATTTACTTCCAGTTTCTTCATTGCATTTAGTGTCGAAGACTGTGTTGTGCACACGTTGAACATTATCATTCAAGCAATTCACGCTCTCCTTTCAGGATGCGACAGCATCAATGCTGCAAAGGATTTCACTGCTTGACGCAAAATTTAAGTCAGCAAATAGATGAGCCATTGGAACATCAGAATGATTGACAACTTCACAGAATAACTAGTTTGCTTGGCTGGTAATCTGATAACAAGATTGTAGTCATGTACGACATTTACCTTGAGTTGAAGCTCTGGACTCGCACTTCGCAAAATTTGCAATTCCCCTAGCAACTTGAGACAGAACATCTGGATGCCTACATCTCACCATCCCTAACGGTGCCATGATTCCACCTTCAGACCTCAGCCTTGTCCGTAGTTTATCTGGAATAGAAGTTTCTACCACGATCAAGATTCAAGGTCTGAAATATTTGATGGAAGGAGGAGCAGGATCAGATAAACCAAAAAGTAAAACTTGGATGGAATCTTACCAGTATCAGCCTTCTCTTTCTGCAATCTTTGATCAGTCCCTGCATAAATTCTTCTCTAATTTCCTCACCAACAGCTTCAAAGCTGGCAGAAAGTCCCTAATATTCGTCGCCTTACCACTTACCAGTTACCAGTATAATAGTAATTTAACAATACATAAAGAAATATTCAACATTTCTTTATTGGGACATCAATATTTAATATTCAATATTGTCTTACCAAGTTACCAATGAGCAGTTACATACTCAACACTTAACAGTTAACAGCATTACAACAATACTTAACTTCTCAACATTTGCCTTACCACTTACCAGTGACATCAATATCCAATAGGCAATACTAAATAGGCCAAATACACTCATCCAGTAGGCAGTAACAACCATTAGTCCATTCTACAGCAAAATAACAGCAAAATAAAAGTCTAAAAGGCTGAAATAGTAGCAAGTAATAGCATAAAATGCAAAAATAGTAGCAGCCTAAAAGGCTAAAACAGTAGCAGCCCACAAAATAAACAAAATAGTAGCAACAAGTCTTAAAAGTTAAAATTCAACTAGGTTGAATCATCTCAAGTGTTTAAAGAGTGAGTAAATTCTTCTCGTCTTTCATAGAACACTTCACCAAATGAAAAGGCTTATGGCAAAAAGAAATCCCTAATGTAACCAGGTGTAAGGAATTCTCTTCATCGGTGGTTGGTGTAGGGAGAGAATGTAGTAAATGTCCCATAAGCAGCATTCTCACTCCCCTACCCCCAGCTTTTAGTCGTAGCAGAGCAACATATTGCTTTTCAATCCTCCTTTTTAGTAGCTAGTCTTGCCCGGTGTCTAAGCTCTGCTTTTTTCCACCTGACAATCAGGTAACATAGTGAAAAGAGGGTATTAACCTGCAAAAAAGAATGGTGCACAGCAGATTAGTGAGTGAAAAACAATAGAAATGATGAAAACAAAGAGATACGAAAGGTCAAAGATACTCACCAAGATTATTATCGCAATAACCAACAGAGGCCCAGACCAGAGTGTGGAAAGAAAAATGCCATGTGAATCAAAGTAATTTTGGCGCGCAAAGCTTTTCCAGTTTGCAGCTAATATGCGATTAAGCCTCTCAGCACCATACACTCCTCCCACTGTTATCATAAGGTAACTAAAAAAAGTTAAGGAAAGAGGAACATTCTCACATACTGCATTGCAAAAGATCAATTTTCTAAGATAAAGCTAGAAAGATGTCCTCACTTCTGTTTCACAACAGAAGGCTACAAGCATACACAACGTAAGTAGCTGCTACCCAACAGCCTGAAAACTTATGCTTGCAATTAAGCACAACCGTATGAATGGTGGCGTGCACGTATAGGAAGAAATTGTTATTTGTTATGGGAGCAGGCACAATTCTTTAGGCCGTTTTAAATCGCTCGAACGCTCCTGCAATTCTAGAGAACATGTCTCCTCAGCAGAGTCCCCATTCTTAACAATAGATGTAAATAAGGCTTTGCGAATGCTAAAAGGCATTCAATCTACACAATGTGGCCTTACTCAAGAGGGTTTCCTCAACATGCTTTTGACTTCATTTTTCCCCTTTATTCAGTACCAAAATTTATTATCCTCTTCTCTAAAGTTCAAGGAATTTATGCCTATAAAGTGCATCATGTGAATCATAGTATTCCACGATGGAGAACATAAAAGAACTCTTTTGTCAAGAAAAAGAAACCAAAAAGGGAAGCCAACTTGCTAGATTAGCTTTAACAATCTTGAGTACAACATACATACAACAACAACAACAACAACAAACCCAGTGTATTCCCACTTAGTGGGGTCTGGGGGGGTAAGATGTACGCAGTCCATACCTCTACCTCTGATGAAGTAGAAAGGCTGTTTCCGAAAGACCCCCGGCTCAAGTCACGAGATATCACACAAACACATAGTACAGCACAGCAGCAGATGACATAACATAGATACGGCACCCATAGGGAATATAAAACAGAGTAAAGCAGGAATGCAGGAATAATAAAGCAGAGGAAAGCACACAGATTCGTAATAAACATGGAACACGGAACACGAAACACTGAATACAGAATCATAACAGGAATACACCCCCACCAATTAATTCCCTACACTAGCGACCCGAACTGGCCCTAATCCTCTGCCGTAATTCGCATCTTCCAGCCCTTCCTATCTAGGGTCATGTCCTCGGTGAGCTGTAACTGTTCCATGTCCCGCCTAATCACCTCACCCCAGTACTTCTTCGGTCTACCTCTACCCCGTCTAAAACCATCCAAAGCTAGCCTCTCACACCTACGGACCGGGGCATCCATGCCCCTCCTCTTCACGTGTCCGAACCATCTCAATCGTGCTTCCCGCATCTTACACTCCACTGAAGTCACACCAACCTTCTCCCGGATAGTCTCATTCCGAACTCTATCCCCTCGGGTCAGTCCACACATCCAGCGCAACATCCGCATTTCTGCCACCTTCATTTTTTGGATGTGGGAGTTCTTAACTGGCCAACACTCCGCTCCATACAGCAAGGCCGGACGGAATACCACCCTATAGAATTTGCCTTTAAGCTTGGGCGGCACCTTCTTATCACACAGCACCCCCGATGCGAGTTTCCACTTCATCCATCCCGCCCCAATACGGTGCGAGACATCCTCGTCAATCTCACCGTTACTCTGGATCACGGACCCGAGATACTTGAACTTATCCCTCTTCCCTACCTCCTGTGCTTCTAGCCTCACTACTACCTCATTCTCCCGCCTCACGTCATTAAACTTACATTCCACATACTCTGTCTTGGTTCTGCTCACCCTGAACCCTTTAGACTCCAGAGTTTGCCTCCACAACTCTAATTTGTCATTCACACCCCGTCGAGTCTCATCTATCAGGACTACATCGTCTGCAAAAAGCATACACCACGGCACCTCCCCTTGGATACGCCGCGTCAACACATCCATTACTAACGCAAACAAAAAGGGACTAAGAGTAGATCCCTGATGCAATCCTGTCAGGACAGTGAAATGCTCTGAGTCTCCTCCCGCCGTCCTCACCTGGGTTTTCGCTCCCTCATACATATCCTTAATTACTCGTATATATGCCTGCGGTACTCCACTCACCTCCAAGCATCTCCAAAGCACTTCCCTGGGGACTTTGTCGTACGCCTTTTCCAGGTCGATGAACACCATGTGCAGATCCTTCTTCCTCTCCCTATACTGCTCCACCAACCTCCGTACCAGGTGGATTGCCTCCGTCGTCGAGCGGCCGGGCATAAATCCGAACTGGTTTTCCGAAATAGACACTATCCGTCTCAGCCTCACCTCGACCACTCTCTCCCATATCTTCATAGAGTGACTCAGTAACTTAATCCCCCTATAGTTATTGCAACACTGAATGTCCCCCTTATTCTTATAGAGGGGGATCATGGTACTCCACCTCCACGCCTCGGGCATCTTTGCCGTCCTGAAAATTTCATTGAACAATGCAGTCAACCACCTTACACCAGCCTCTCCAACGAACTTCCAAAATTCCACCGGTATCTCATCCGGCCCCGTCGCCCTACCCCTTCGCATCTTGCGGACTGCCTGTCTAACCTCGTCTACCTTAAAACGTCTACAATAGCTAAAATCCCGACACTCCCCTGAGTGCTCCAGTTCCCCTAACACAATAGCTCTGTCCCCCTCGTCATTCAAGAGCGTATGAAAGTACGACTGCCATCTCTTCTTTATGTGACCGTCCTCCACCAACACTCTACCGTCCTCCCCCTTAATGCACCTCACCTGATCGAGGTCACGACCCTTCCTCTCCCTAGCCTTAGCGAGTCGAAACAACTTTTTCTCCTCTCCTTTCCCCTGTAACCCTGCATACAAGCTCTCAAAAGCGGCCGTCTTAGCTGCCGTGACCGCTGACTTCGCCTCCTTCCTCGCTAGCTTGTACTCTTTCCTGTTTACCCGCTTCTCTTCTTCGTCCTTACTTTCCACCAACTTAGCATACGCCTCTTTCTTGGTCTGCACTTTCTTCCCCACCTCTTCATTCCACCACCAATCCCCCCGATGATGTCCGGCCCGGCCCCTAGAAACACCCAACACCTCCCTTGCATTCTCCCTGATGCACGTTTCCGCCCTGTCCCACATACTATCCACGTCCCCCCTACACTCCCACACCCCCATTCCCGCCAACCTCTCCCCTATCTCCCACGCATTCACTGGCGTCAAGCCGCCCCACTTAATTCTCGGTCTACTCTCCTTACTCCTCCGCTTTCTATTCTTCTTTATACCCAAATCCATAACCAAGAGCCTATGTTGAGTCGAAAGATTCTCACTCGGGATGACTTTACAGTCTTTACACAACGCCCTATCCCCTTTCCTAAGCAACAAAAAGTCAATCTGGGTCCTGGCTATCGCGCTCCGAAAAGTGATCAGGTGCTCGTCCTTCTTCGGGAAGCCCGAGTTCACCACCACCAGCCCAAACGCCCTCGCAAACTCCAATAGGGTCGCACCCTCTTCGTTTCTCTCCCCAAAACCAAAACCACCATGCACATCCCCAAAGCCTCCCGGTAGCGCCCCGATGTGCCCGTTGAAATCCCCTGCTACAACAATCTTCTCCGAACTGGGCACGCCTCTCACCACCTCCTCCAAAGCCTCCCAGAACCGCATCTTCTCCTCCCCCTCCGATCCCACATGCGGCGCATAGGCACTACACACGTTCAGGGTAAACCCCCGAATGACCAACTTAATAGTCATCAACCTATCGTTGATCCTCTTCACCTCCACTACCTGGCCTCTAAGCTCTTCATCTACCAAGATGTCAACTCCATTCCTACGCCTGTCGCTCCCAGAGTACCACAGCTTGTAACCGTCCACATCCCTAGCCTTAGACCCTACCCACTTTGTCTCTTGGACACACGCAAGGTTGATCCTTCTCTTCCTAAGAATCTTCACCAGCTCTATGGACTTCCCCTGAAGGGTCCCTATATTCCAAGACCCAACCCTCAGCCTACCGTCGCTATCCACGCGCCCCCCACTACCCCCCCTCGGCCAAACCTTGGCCTCCCACCCACTCCCGCTCTCTCCCCATCTCCCGCGCCCACCACAGCCCCGCGCCCCAACCCCCTCGGACATGACCCTAACCACCCATTACCACCCACAGCCACAACTACACGAAAAAGTAGGAAAATATAAGGATATACCCGGTGGCAATATCAAAGCAGCAGCAAGGAGATACCAGACACACACACATTCAAAGGGAAACTCCCGAAGCAAAAACTAAGAAGCGACCACAGCAACAGCAACAACAGACAACAGACAACAGGCAATGTTCACAAATCCCACGCAAGTCAAGGTACACGGGCTACTACGAGCATAGTACTAAGAATGGAATATGAAAGAATGAACTAAAATGCAATATGAAATAACGAAATAACAAAGGTTAGAAGTCACCGGATTTCGCTTGGGGCTGCGGCTGCTGGAGACGGCGTGGCGGGTGCAGGCGGAGTGTCGGCCTGTTGGAGACCAAGTTGGCGGCTGGGGACCGGGCGGCAGCTGGTTGAATGCCGGGTTGGGTTGGGGGGGGGGGGG
>NC_061117.1:225008149-225030596 GCF_002878395.1 Capsicum annuum | reverse complement strand
GCGACCGGAGGTCGTCGCCGGCGGTCTGGTCAGCTCCGGCGACCGTTGGTCGGAGCCGGCGGCCGGATCGGGTCGGCGCCGAGGGTCAGCGACGGCGCCGGGGACCGGGGCCGGTAAGCTGGGGGTGGAGAGAGGGTAGGGAGAGAGAGAGAGGGAATTAAGAAACATCAGGCAGCATATTAACAAAAGAATTTTTTCAAGAGGTGTACTTCAAGATTGGGAATGGCAACACTGTAAAATGAAGGGCAGGCAGATCAACACCAGCCTCTCACCAAACTTATTCAGATAGCATCCAACCCTAACTCATCAGTGACACAAAATAGAGCAGCAGAAGCTTGGGATTCTCACTTCAGGATGAACATGCAAGACTGGGAACTAAATGAGCTTATTAATTTAGGATTCTCAATGCTTCCTCAATACTCAGATAAATTAAGATAGGGCAGCTCGGAAAAAGGAATATGCACAGGGAAGGAAGGCTATAGTAAACCGTCCTCATCAAATGGAATGATAGATCATTGGCCATGGAAACTTATATGGAAGACTAAACTTCCAACTAAAGTCATACGCCTCTCCTGGTCAGCTCTGAGAGATGCTATCCTGACTCAGGACAACCTCTGTGGAGGAACTTTTACTTTGGTTAACAGAAGCTACATGTGTCAGAACAGCCTAGAGTCATTACTTATGTCTACATTCTTCAGTGACTACAGATATTTGGAAGATGTTCCTTTCAGTTCTTGGAATTAATTGCACCCCACCCCAGAATATCAAAGAAGCAGTTGAAAGCTGGTGCCTAGGGAAAGTTGACAGAACCATCAAGAAGACCTGGCAGATGATTCCAGGATGCACTTTTTGGTGTCTTAGGAAATATCAGATGTTTTGATGGCATCTCAACTCCTAACAGTAGAGCAAAATCTTTTTGCCTTTTGAACCTTTCAGATGGAGCAATCTATACCCTTTAAATGATGTTATTCCCCTTTTAGATTTCATGAGCTCCCTAGCTGTGGTCCAGAAACCACACTTCTGCTTTTAGGTTAAACTCGCTGGTTTAGTAGAGGTTTTTGTATCAGGAGTTTAACTGTGATTCGTGTTCTTACTTTGCATCTCCTTGATGTCATATTAATACAACACTTCATAGAAGAAAAAATAATCAAGAAATATCAGAAACTGGATAACAGAACATAACGGTAAACTTACGTGCAAAAAGGAACAAAAACATCTGGAAATTGATGTTCTTCCGTGACACAATAGATACTAGAAGAAACATGGCATGAAATGAAAGAAGACCTATCAACCAAGGTTCCTGCATAAAGAAAGGAAAATCATTAATAAGAAAGAGAACCAAAAAAGTTCATCCAAGTCAAAATGCAAAACTCTCATATTTGACAAGCTCAAATCACAGACCTCTTGCTCAAAATTTTAACAATAATGAATATATTTTGATAATACAACGATGAATACATTATCTCCCTAAAACATTACAATTTCAATTAACAAGCAAATGCTAACACAGAAGCTTTAACTTCTTTCTAAAATTCTCCTTGCATTGCATTAGACTGCTGGAAGCATCGACCACATCTCATATGACTTCACTCCCCTTGAGGATCAAGTAGAGATCTTACATCCTCCTTCTCATCTTTAGTTTCAAAAGTGAAGGACCAAAAGCAAATTAAAAAGTGCGTAAAATGAAAAAAACCAAGGAGGTATAACATGATTGGCACTAAGGAATCTATAGTAGAGGAAGTGATAACAAAAGTTCACAGAGAGAAAAGAACATATGACCAACTAGGGGTGACTGTAATACCAAGGTAGCAAAATACTACTCAATATGTGTAGGCAAATTACGATTGAACAAATAGCCAACGAATTTTCTTTAGAAGGTTTTTCCTAGCCTAGCATTTACACAGCTCACCTTGCCAACAATTCGCCTTGCCTGGCCTGAATTTCATCCAAAAATTTTAAACAACCACATCATGTATGCTGGGATTTTTAATATTCTACACGCAACTATAGATCAACCTCTCATAATTAAGGAAAGAAAAATGGAATTCAGAAAGATGTTTTATTTCAATACACAATAGTTCACGGAGATAGGAGAGTTCTGCCCCTCTACAACTGATAAGGCTACTTAAATAGATGGAGTCCTCCTAACACTGAACCAATTTGATTGAATCGCTATTAATATTTAAAAGACGTGAGCTAAATGAAATGTACTACTTAAAAGTAAAATAACACTAAGAATGCACCACTAATGGCCAAACGGCCACTCACTTTGACATGGACCACTAAAGACTACTAACTTTACATGGTGAAAAACTTCAACCATTACATGAAAGACGTATTTTCAAATGACAATTTATTTTTTGTTACAATAATATAAGATTCCCGAAAATTCTGCACTACGATAATGGACTGAACTTCAAATATGGACTACTTCAGGGCTGATGGGTGAAGTGGAAGGTTTAGATTGCTTGCTTGTGTATCCTTCATCTATCCACCATTCCTCCTCATGGATCACTTTGAACAAAACTTTAATCAGTTCCCTTCTTTAATTCTTTTATGTGATCTAGTGAAGCTGAACTTTTTCTTTTTTCTGGTGACTTTCACTGTCATACCTCCATGTGCAGGAGTGGCATCACTCTATTGGCAGGAATTTTCTTATGTTTGAGGTGTATCAGGTTCATGTGCATCTAGCAATATAATTCATTTAGCGCTTCTCTGATCCATTAAGCACAGAGATGGTCCGATATGCAACGAGTCCAGCTTGCTATATGACCTCGCCAAATTTATTACACATGCACTTTTTTACTGGAAGATGAACCTTAGCATTTCAGAATATTCTTCATCGTCCTTCAAGACGGAGCTCTTGTATACTGAAATATACTGGAATGAGTTATGACACTGAACTAGCCACAAAACAACTAATTGTTCAGTGGAACAAAAACGTCATATAATTCTTTACTTCCCTGGTTGTCTGAAATGACGAATCCAGCATTCTTTGGGATGAAACCATAGGAAAAAAGCCTATAACCATGGACTGAGTCTTTCAAAATGCTTGAATTTTTCATAAGATGTGGTGGTGGTTAAGAGATATCAAAACATTCATAATAATTCTTTGTAGATTTCCCACGGAAATATAGGATAAACCCACAATATCTGTTAAAAACCTGTACTCCATAAAATGTTATCCTTTCCAACAAAATTCACGGATCACATTGATACTGCAGGTAGCGAAATCCTGGCAGGTGTGCAGGAATTTGAGAAAGCGACACTTCCTAGCCAGACAGTATCTTTGCTGAACTGGAAGGTGTTGATGAACTTGAGTTTGCCACCGATTTTAATCTAGACTTGAGGTTGTACATTAAAATCTGTTCGGTGGGTTTGTCACTCTCCATTTCAACCAGCTTATAACATAGTATATTAAATAAATAAATTAAACAAAACAGCAAGAGAGTTTGACGATTGATGAAAGCTCACTGGTTGCACTTGCACATCAGTCTAGTATAAAGCGGTGCAAGGTTCAATTCTCACTTCGTCTTTCTCTTTCCCTTTAATGTACTAAGACGGGCAGATCCTCCCCCAGCTCCCTGAAATCCCGAAAAGAAAATCGATCGTATAGATGCATATTAAATGATGCAAATCGCCAAAACAAATCTTACCATACATCTACAGTAACATAATATTTTAATAAACACCATTCCTTTCTTCTTCTTCTTCTTCTTTTTCTTTTTACAATGCTGGTGCCCAAATTAGCTTTGCGTACTTAGAATAATTCCACTGAGCACACTTGTTACCTCCAATCAATACATAACCTGGTAACTCAACCCACCAAGGCATAGATAGAAAGAAGATATCACCTAAACATTATTTTGTGAATTGTCATATGATAAACCCCACTCCAAAACCTCTAGCCAAGAACCAAAGAGCAGCTTTCCCATTTAGCTCCTTTGGTGACCCAAGCCTCTAATCTCATGATTAGGTAGATGTCGTTTCCACTAGGCTATCCTCCCTCGACCCAATAGAAACCATATAAATAACGGCACAAACTTCAAAGAAAAAATGAAAAACAGTACATGAACCAAGTCCAAAGCAGAGCAAGATAACAACAACAACAACATACCCAGTGTATTCCCACATAGTGGGGTCTGGGGAGGGTAGAGTGTGTGCAGACTATACCACTACCTTAGATGAAGCAGAGCAAGATAAGCCCCTGGAAAATTTCCCACGTATAAGACCATCTCATTAAGTTCTTAGAATATATGGTATCTACCAAATTTATGTAATTCTGGCCTCCGAGAGACACGAATATTAAAATATGCAACATTTAAATGTTCCCATATGTTCTACAATTAGATAATTGGATGAAACTCATTAATTTTTACACCTCTAGATGCAAGGTCCCATCCTATCCTGATCATCCATTTTCCCTAGTACAAGTCATCCCCCCATCCCAAAACACAACAACAACTACTACTAAGCCTCAATCCAAAACAAGTTGAGATAATGAATCCTCACTAACTGCTTTTCACCATTTAAGCTCATCACACCCTCCACCCCAAAAGGGGAAAAAAAAAACAATGACATACCCCTCCGTCCCAAAAGAAGTGTCACCTTAGTAAAAATCACATCCATTAAGAAATCAATAAATACACTGTGTAGTTTACTAAACTACTTCTATTTAATAAATGTCTCTTGAAAATTGTAGCACTAACTAGGTGAAACATATTACTGATTTTTGACTTTGAATTCCTAAAGTGACACTTACATTGGGACACAAATTTTTGCCAAGATGACACTTGTTTCAGGACAGAGGGAGTATAGCACAAGCAGATATTAGTAGACGAATGAATCCATAGGGGACAAACACAAAAGAATGCAGAAACAAGGTACAAGACAATTTAAAGTCAAAAGTAGAAAAATCTGATGTTTAACAAGTTGTTAGGATTTACAGAAGCAAGAAAAAGGGGGTGTAATTTGATAAATACCGTCCAGTCAATGGCGTGAAAGAAGCCAATGAAGTTATCATAAGCAGGTCTAAGAGTAGACCTCATCTCTGCAGAGAATTTCTCAACAAGATCTGCCATTTGGTCCATATGTGAATTCAATGCTGTTGTTAATTCCTCCATTTTCCTGCTTTCAGATCAACAAACTCTCCGTTATTGATAATCCTCTTCTTTGTGTGATGTTAATCAGTAGGTAACTGGTGCGAAGTTGTTTAGAAAAGGAGCTTAGAATATTAGACAACCGAACAGGACATGATATTCTACTGTTGAAGAAGCTTACCGCCGGTGATCTGAACACCGGAGACGTTGGCCGGAGAAGAGAGGAGTTGAAGAGGTTTCTAATTGAGCATTATCTGATTTGTGCTACTTTGGAGTTTGGTATTTGTTGTCTTGAATCAGTTTGGGCCTTCTCTTTTGGGCCTGTCTTGATTTTTCATTTTGGGCCACCTTGTCTTCGGACCTTTTTTATGTACTCACTTTAGCTTAAGTGAAAATTATCCTAAATAGACTTATTACATTATTAATTGCAAGTTATAGCAAAACTTTTTAATAATTACTAGACTAAAGAAATAATTACAAGCTATAACAACTTTTTAGAAAAATCTATTTTAATTAAATATTTGAAAATCAATTATTTAATATTTATTATTTATATTATTTTCTTATTTTGAGCATTTAACATTTATGACTTAACTAAAGATTTGGATAATTATGCCAAGTTATATTATTGGTATCAGTGTCTTTTTTTTATTTTGATAATTAAGTATTAAAGTTTTTCACAACTTAAGGAGTCATATATGGTAAATATATTTTTTTAAAAGTTAAGAATTGATATTTTAATTGATATTTTACTTTTTATTAACTTTAATAATTAACTTAACTTAACTTTAATATTTTTTACTTGGTTTTTATATATGTCAAAAACAGCAGTCTTCATGCTGATAATTAGTGTTGTGTCCTATGAGTCATTTCTCTTTTTAATCTATCACAAATAGCTATACTTTTTTTGAAATTATCTAACACAACGTTCACATTTTATTGTTAATATTAATAGGTGTTGAGCTACAAAAATTACTATTTTTTTTAAATTTAAAATTGACATTATGTTTGATGATAAATATAAATTGAGGTTGTTTTGAATTTTTGTGAGAGAGATAAAAGTAAAAAAAGTGAAAACAATTAATTTTTTTACTTATTTTTATTTTTTTAAAATATAATTTTAAATTATATTTGAAATTCTCATGATCAAACACCAATTTAAAGTTATATTTAAAATAAAGTGAAAAAGAATTTTTTAAAAAAAATTCTCATGTTCAAACGGCCACTAATGAGGTGATGATTTGTTGAGGCTCATTGATATAAAAGTTCATTCTTTTACTACGAGAAAAAAATTGAAAATACACGTGAAACTCTTACCATTGCTCATTCAAAATTACAATTAACGTACTTTAATTTGCATATATCTTCTATATATTGCTTATATATACGTTTGAAAATCTTTGCTTTATTCCTTAAACTTAATTTTCAATCAGACATTTTTACTTAAAATGAAATGGACAGTCATAGTATGATGAGAATATCACTTTTATGTTTCTGCTAAATAAAATTATTTTCTTAGTAATTTTACTTACATCCTATCGTAAAATCCATCTACTTTTTATGCTGATTCTCTAGTAGAAAACTCATCAAACACCAATATCAATCATGGTTAATACAAATTATTTTTTATTGCAACGAAAAATTATTTGACATTAAATAATTATCAATTAATTTTTTCAATATTTACAGTGATATTTTTTCATGTAATATCCATTACATACACTACAAAGGTTATGTAAAATAAAACATAATTTTTCTTATCGATTGTTATATTCATAAAATTCATTCACCACAAATGTGATATATGCGAAACTTCATCGATACCAATTTTAACATCAACTTAATATATTGAGAACTAAAAAAAATATTATTTAAGTATGAAATAAGTATATAAATTGGTTTCAGTGTAATTTATTAAACAATTCATGAATATTGTATTGTGTACTATACTGGTTTCATACACTAAAAACAGTTATATAAGAATACGTCATTTGTATGTAGAATCCTATATACCAACACAAATAACAGATTGTTCAGTATTTTCATTAATATTCATTGTCATATATTTTGGTGTCACATACAATATATATTTAATAAAAAAAAAAATCAGCAATACTACTTTTCTAATCTAAATACACCATTACTCCCTGGTGATTCTGGAATCTTTGATTTGTTAAAATCAGTCCGGCTACCATTTTTGTCATCCCTTGACGTCTTGCATAAACTTGATCCTTTATTGAGCATGTATGAATGTCACAATACATTCTTATCTTAAAAATCTTTGATTTGTTAATTCTGGAAGAACGAAAAAACCAAGTACAAGCTTCCACCATACAAATTAAATGGTAGCTGTTAAATTAAAAAATAAAATTAATACTCAAAAAACAGATACCCGAATTACATACAACTATAATATCCAATTTAATACACTAAAAATACACAATCGTTTTTACCTGCTTGCGCTTGCCCTTTCAATTCGACTTGTCTATCATCAACTGTGTTGCGATTGCCTCTACTAATCCTTTGTATTTTGTTGTTGCATCATACATAATCTCATCAATTCCAAAGTCCATCGGTATTACTGTTTAAACAAAAATTTTAGCTTTCATGCAATTAATAAACATACAAAATTCAACAATGTAACAATAGAGAATTGAAGAAACACAAAAAAATAAATCTTTAAATTCGTTTTGAATGAAAAATATCCATTTTCATAAAAAAAAAATAACAAACCTGATGAATCCCATCTCCCTCCATGATGTTTCATGTTTGAAATTTGTTATCAAAAGAAATACTTGTTTTTGTTTTTCTTTCAAATTATAATACTCAGCAATTTGTTGATGCCGAAATTACGGTGTTTTGTTTACTGGCATAAATTAATCTTGTACAAAGAGAAAGGTAGTGTATGAAGATGAAAACTCTTAATGCAAGCATTAAAATAGGAGGAAAAAAAAACGGTTAGAGGGATTTGGGGTGGATAAATATCACTAATTAAGGTTAACTACATTTAAGGAAGGTAAATTGTACATTAATTGTATTAAATCTTTATTTTTCTTTTTCATTAATTACTTTTTTGTATTTTCAACAATAAAAAAAATCTTTTTTATATATTTTTTTTAAATGAAAGTTGCTATAACTTGAAAACTTAAAAGTTTTGCTATAACTTGTAATAACTAATCTAATAAGTTTATATAGTTAATTTTCCCTTAGCTTAATTTATGCAAGCACAATTGAAATTTCGAGAATCAAGAAATTTTACTTTCATCATAATAATTTATATTCTTTTAAAACATTTTAATTTATTGATTATTGATATTTTTATAGTAGAGATAAATTCTAAGACTTCCTAATATGAGCCGGGGGTCTATCGGAAACAGTCTCTCTACTTCTTCGGAAGTAGCGGTATGGACTGCGTACATTTTACCCTCCCCAGGCCCCACTGTGTGGGAATACACTGAGCTTCTTGTTGTTGTTGTTGATATTTTTATAGTACTTCTTACATAGATTTTAGACATATAAACTTTTTAAAAAAAAATTAAACCTCCTAAATATGAATTCACCGAAAAAGTTCAATAATTTGAATTATGGTGTTATAACAAATTTCATCAAAGTTTGGATATATTTTGGACTTTTTTCTCGCAAACTTTCGTATTTTAGTTACACCTAACTATAGGTAAAGTTACTTGCCTTCTAGGTCTGGGGGCTTGCCAGTTGTTTTCTATCATTAGTATGGATTTCTTTTAGGTTTTACATAACATCACTTTACTGTATTATGTTTTGCCATATAAATTTTGACGAAGACTTTTCTTTTTCTGTTTTGACTTGAGATAGAGTATAAAAAAAAAATAAAGATGACTATTTATTTTTGTAGTCTTAGACTAAAGATACATAGAATGTATTACAATCAAACCATTTTATAGCGGCAACATTTATACAAAAAATTCATGATTGCTAGAGAGGTGTTGCTATATATGTATACTTACATTGAGGTGTAGATCTCATTTAACTATTAATAATACTATACAAAATTAAAAAGAGTATGAATAGAAAATTAAAGACAAATATTAGTAGTCTTTTTCCCGTGAAGTTATGAAATTTTCTTAAATTAGATATTTGCATTTGAAAGTTAGTATGTGTATGACATTAATGATGGTTACCATAAATGTTTTGGTGTTGTAAAAATATTTTGAGTATGATGTTATAGAGAGAATATTTTTTACAAAGAGTGAACCACTACTATAATAAATGTCATTGTTGTGAGGGGTAGAATGTCGTTATAGAGAAGTAAAATATAACATGAATAATTAATTTTGATGTATAGGAATTCTATGATGTTTTTCTATTTGTTTCATAATTTGTTTTGGTTTGATTTAGGTTTGGATTTTACAAAAACATACGCCGTTGTATGTTCATCGTATATTTATTTTAAGAAATTTGTAATTTTTTTTTTACACAGGTGCATTAGATAGAAGGGTATTGAGCTTGAGGATTGGGGCAGAAGGTTAAATTCTTTTTAAATATATGAATCATGTTTTTGTAATATTGTAGCTTTTATGTGTAGTTTTGTTATAATATTATTGCATACCTCGGGCAAAATAACGCAAATGGGCTATTTTTGGCTAAATCATTGTGCTATAACCCACGATTTTTGGGTTGGGCCCGGGGTCCGGGCATGCTGTGGATCGAAAATCAATCAAGGCATGCCAGGGAGGTTAGAGAACGACCTAGTATGGGTCGTTAGGGTCCGCGGGGCTATTTGTGTGGTCAAAAGGGGAAAATGGCATGAATGGGGTATTTTCAAGCAAATCGGTGTGCTATAGCCCACGGTTCCATGGGTGGGCCCAGGGTTCAGGCATGTTGTGGACTGAAAATCGACCAAGGCATGCCTAGGAGGCTGGAGAGCTGCCTAGTATAGGCCGTTGGGGTCGGCGGGGCCATTTGGGTGGTTAAACAAGCAAAATGATAGGGCATTTTTGGGCCAAAATCGGTGTGCTATAGCCCACGGTTCTGTGGGTGGGCCTGGGGTCCGAATGTGTTGTGGGCCAAAAACCAACCGGAGCATGTCAGAAAGGCTAGGGAGCGGCCTAGTGTCGATTATTCGGGTCAGTGGGGCCATTTGGATGGTCAAACGAGCGAAATAGCGTGAATGAAGCATTTTTTAGCCAAATCGTTGTTCTAATGGGCTCGAGGTCCAGCGTGTTGTGGGCTAAAAATTGATCGAGGCATGACAGGGAGGCTAGAGAGAGGCCTAGTATGGATCATTGGGGTCAGCGAGGCTATTTGGGTGGTCAAACAGGCGAAACAACAGGAACATGGTATTTTTTAGCCAAATAGGTGTGTTATAGCCCACTATTCTGGTGGTGGGTCCGGAGTTCGGGTATACTTTTATCCAAAAATCGATCGGAGCGTGAAAAGGAGATTGGGGAGCAATCTAATATAGGCTGTTGGGGTCGGCAGGGCTATTTGGGTGGTCAAATAGGTGAAATGGCATGAACGGGGCATTTTTGGGCCAAATTGATCTGCTATAGCCTACAGTTTCGAGGGTGGGCCCAGGGTTCGAACGTGTTGTAGGCTAAAAATTAACTGGGATATGCTAGGGAGGTTGAGAAGCAGCCTAGTGTGGGCTGTTGGGGTTGGTAGGGCCATTTGAGTGGTCAAACGGCAAAACAACACGAATGAGGCATTTTTGGACCAAATCGGTATGCTATTAGCCCACGGTTCCAGTAGTGGGCCTGGGATCCGACGTGATGTGGACTAAAAATTGATCGAGGCATGTAAAGGAGGCTAGAGAGAGGCTTAGTATGGGTCGTTGGGGACGACAAAGCCATTTATATGATCAAACGGGTAAAATAGTGTGAACAGTACATTTTCAGGCCAAATTGGGGTGTTATAGCCCACAATTCCGGTGGTGGGCCTTGGGTCCGAGTATTCTGTTGGCCAAAAATTAATCGAGGCATGCCAGGGAGATTGGGGAGCGGCTTAGTATGGGCCGTTGGGGTCGACGGGCCATTTGGGTGGTCAAACAGTTGAAACGGTGCAAACGGGACATTTTGGGGCAAAATAGGTATGCTATAGCCCACGATTCTGAAGGTGGGCCCTGGATCCAAGCGTGCTGTGAGCCAAAAATCAATTGGGGCATGCCTGGGAGGTAGGAGAGCAGCCTAGTATAGGCCGTTGGGTAGGCCGGGCCATTGGGGGTCAAACTGGTAAAACGATGCGAATGGGGCATTTTTAGGCTAAATCGGTGTACGATAGCCCACGGTTCTGGGGGTGAACATGGGGTATGAGTATGTTGTAGGCCGAAAATCGACCAAAGCATGCCAAGGAGGCTGAGGAGCAGCCTAGTGTTGGCGGTTGGGGTTGATAGTTCTATTTGGGAGGTTAAACCAGTGGAATGAAACATATTTGGACCAAATCAAAGTGCTATATCCGGGGGTGGGTCCAGGGTCCCAGCATGCTGTGGGCCAAAAATTGATCGGGGCATGCCAAGGAGGCTGGGGAGCGGCCTAGTATAGTCGTTGGGGCCGGTAGAGCCATTTGGGTGGTCAAACGGGCAAAACAACGCGAACGAGGTATTTTTGGGCCAAATCGATATGTTATAGCCCACGGTTCTGGGGGTAGGCTCGAGTTTAGATGTGCTGTGTGCCAAAAATCGATCGGGGCATGCAGAAAGGTTAGGGAGTAGCCTAGTATGGGTCGTTGGGGTTGGTGGGGCCATTTGGGAGGTCAAAAGGGCAAAACAGCACGAACGGGGCATTTTCCAGTCGAATCGATATTCTATAGCCCACGATTTTGGGGATGTGCCTGGGGTTCAGGCGTGTTGAGGGCCAAAAATTGATCCAGGCATGCCAGGGAGTTTTGGGAGTGACCTAGTATGCGTCGTTAAGGTTGTCGGGGCTATTTGGGCGGCCAAACGGGCGAAACGGCATGAATAGGGCATTTTCAGGCTAAATTGATGTGCCATAGCCATAGTTCTGAGATTGGGTCTGGGTTTCAAGTGTGTTATGGGCTGAAAATTGATTGAGGCATGACAAAGAGGTTAGTAAGCGGCCTAGTACATGATTTTGGGGGTGGGTCTGGGTTTCGAGCGTGCTATGGGGTGAAAATCGATCAGGGTATGCTAGGGAGGCTAGGGAGTGGCCTAGTGTAGGCTGTTAAGGTCGGTAGGGCTATTTGGGTGGTTAAACGACCGAAACAGCATAAACAGGGCATTTTTGGTCCAAATTGGTTTGTTATTGCCCACGGTTTCAGGCGTGGTCCCGGATGTGCTGTGGGCCAAAAATCGATCGGGGCGTACCACGGAGGCTAGGAAATGGCCTAGTATGGGTTGTTGGGGTCGGCGGGGCCATTTTGGTGGTCAAACGATCGAAACAGCACAAACGAGGCATTTTTAGGCCAAATTGGTGTGTTATAGGCCACGATTCTGGGGTTGGGCCTGGGGTACGAGCATGATGTGGGCCAAAAATCAATCGAACGGTGCCAGGGAGGCTGGGGAACGACCTAGTGTAGATCATTGGGGTCAACGGGGCTATTTGTGTGGTCAAAAGGGCAAAACGGCGCGGACGGGGCATTTTCGGACCAAATCTATGTGCTATGGCCCATGGTTCCAGGGGTGGGCCCGGGTTCCTAGCGTGTTGTGCGCTGAAAATCCATAAAAGCTTGGCAAGGATGCTAGGAGCGGCCTAGTGTGGGCCATTAGGGTCGTCAGGGTTATTTGGGTGGTCAAATTGGCAAAATGGCACGAACGGAGCATTTTTGGGCCAAATCATTGTGCTATAACCCGCGATTTCGGGGGTGGGCTCGAGTTCAGTCATGTTGTGGGCCAAAAATCAACCTTGGCATAGCAGGGAGGTTGGGAAGCGGCCTAGTATGGGTCGTTAGGATCGACGAGGCCATTTGTGTGGTCAAAAAAGGGAAACAACGCGAATGAGGAATTTTGAGGCTAAATCGATAGGCTATAGCCCATGATTCTGGGGGTGAGCTAGAGGTGCGGGTGTGCTGTGGGCTGAAAATCTATCAGGGCATGCCTGGGAGGCTGGAGAGCGGATTAGTGTGGGCCGTTGGGGTCGGCAAGGTCATTTGGGTGGTCAAATGGGCTAAACGGCACGAACAGGACATTTCAGGCCAAATTGGTGTGCTATAGCCCACGGTTCTACCGGTGAATCTAGGTTCCGGGGGTATTGTGGGACGAAAACCAGTCTGGTCGTGTCAGGGAGGCTGGGGAGCGTCCTAGTATCGGTCATTGGGGTCGGTGGGGCCATTTGGGTGATCAAACAGGCGAAACGACGCAAACTGAGCATTTTTGTAATGTTTGGCTATTACAAAAATATTGAGTAACACTAGATAAACTCCGTGCAAAGAAATCGTACAAAAAAAATTATGTCTATCGACAATGACCTCTCTATCTCACCTCTAAAATAGTGATTTAGACTGTGTACATTTTACTCTTCCTAAACCACACTATGTGAAAATATACTAGGTATATTATTGTTGTTAACTCAAAAAAAAATTATATAATAAAAAATAAAGTCGACTCTCTTGTTTATAAATTATTCTCCCAAAGTTAAATTAACATATTAATTTTGGTGTATATAATTTAGTAATTATAATGACACCTCAATTCATGAATATCAATCAAGCCTCCTAATATTACAGGATTTGATTGCCCATTTACATTAATATACTTTGGGTTTCATGAGTTTAAAATTTTTCCTATGATTCGATAGTCTATTGGATCCAACTTCTCTATCTTTGAGGTAGGAATAAGATTATTTGTATACACTCTATCTTCCTCTAATCCAATTTTATGGTATTATATATATCTAATATGTTATTTTTATTTTATTTTATTAATCCACTATATATTGGTCCACAAAACTGATATTTTTATCTCGTGCTTTTAAGTTTAACAATTGTGTTTATTTGCGTACTATTTAATTTGTAAAAATAATTTTGTAATAATCAAGTGTTTTGATTCTCAAATTGATTTTACTTCCATACTATTTTAACTTATATTGTTGAAAATTTTATACATTAAGTCAAAGTAGCGTAAAAATAATATAAATTATTCAATTACACGTATTAAGTTGTTCTTACTTTGTCTACATGTTGAATCAAATCTAGAAAATGAATATTTTTAAAAGGGCATAATACATAAATATGATCTTAAACTTGACATCAAATTATAACTTTGACCTTAAACTTTGACAGTGCACAAATATGACCTTTAACTATTCAAAACTGCACAAATATGACCTCCGATCCTAAGTGGCAAAACGTGTGTTCAACACGCAAAACTGGGTGTGTCCAGCTTAAAATCTAAGGGCGTAATACATAAATACGACCCTAAACTTTGACAGAGCACAAATATGACCTTTAACTATTCAAAACTGCACAAATATGACCTTTAAATGAGTTTTCACTATTATTTTTTCATTATTTTCGGCTCAAAGATGAAAATGACATCTATTTTTTTTTTTGATCATTGCAGAAAAAGAGCAATATTGAAGATTTATTAATTAGGTGGGTCAGCCTCATACGAAAAAATCGTGCGGGTATGTGTATATATATATTATAAAGCAGAGGGCGAATTTAAGTTATATAATATATCTAAATAAAATTTATTTAAATATTAAATGAAAGATGAAACTATACTAATAATAATAAAAATTATAGTTTTAATAAAACGCTATTAAATTAACGCTATTAAGGATAGTAGTAGTAGTATATTAAATTAATGTTACTAAAATGTTATTAAATTAACGTAGGGCGGACCTAAGTGGTTTCCATGGGGTCCACCCGAACCCCCTCAGTAAAACAATTACATTGTATATATAAGGTAGAAAATGCATATTTATGTACGTATATTAATGTTGAACCACATGAAACATAGATAGCCCAGTGGTGTTATTTGCTCTTTTTAGGCGCTTTCTTCAGCCTACTGATAATAAAAACAACCCAATTTTAACACAAAAAGCCTAACTTTGACAATGCACAGATATGACCTTTAACTATTCAAAACTGCACAAATATGACCTCCCTCCAAGTCAGCCCTTTTAACGACGTGACATCGTGTGATTGGATTGCCTTTTCACGTAGGCGCGAGTGAGACTCACGCATGGGGTTGTAAAATTGGAGGTCATATTTGTTCAGGTTTTGAATAGTTAAAGGTCATATTTGTGCACTATCAAAGTTTAAGGTCAAAGTTATAATTTGATGTCAAGTTTAGGGTCATATTTATGTATTATTGTTGATCTCTAATAACTTTTATACTCCATTTAAATACAATAGAATTGCATACTAACCAGTATATATTAGGAAAACAAATGAACTAAGAAACATAACCAAGAAAGTTTTGAGCCATATTACATGAGTAGTATCAAGAAAGTTTTATATATAATAAAAATAAAGTTAACTCGCTTATTTGTAACTTATTTCTTTTGAGTCAAGGATCAATCGAAAGTAACCTCTCTAAATTTCACACATATAAGGGTTAGATCTACTTGCATCCTACTCTCCATAAAATTCACTTATAAAATTACACTGAATAGGTAGTTGTTAATGTTGTTTCTTCTAGAGTTAAATTAACATCTAAATTATTTCTCCAAGGGTTAAATTAACATCTAAATTTAGTGTATAGAATTTAGTAATTATGTTGACATTTTAATTCTTGAATATCAATCAAAATGGTGTCTAATATTATATTATTATATTTGATTGCACATTTAAATTAATTATCTTTCGGACCTTATACGTTTTGATATCAAGTTCATCTTATTTTACAACCTTACTATTTTAGTCCACATGATAGATATTTCTATCTCACGCTTTTGAATTTAAAATTATATTTATTTTTGTGTTATTTATTTTATACAATCAATCATTTAACAATCACACTTGTATTGATGTTCGAACTTTCATATTATGTTAACTTATACTCTCGAGATTCTTTAATTTTACACATTAAATTAAAATAGTACGAAAATTATATACAAATCATTCAATCAAATATCTAATCGTTCTACACAATGTTATATCAAATCTACAAATGAATATTTTTAAAAGCTTGTTAATCACTAATAAATTTTATACTCCATGTCAATATAGTAGCCTAAAAGATGTTCTTTAAAACATGACACTAAAAATACAAATTTCAAAAAAGAAAAAAAAATTATAGCAATAACGATTAATAATTTTTTTTGTATTTTTTCTTTTTGGATGGGGGGGAGGGCGTAGTAGGAGTGATGGATTTAAAAAGATAAAAATAAAGAAAGATGACTCACTTGTTTTGTCATTAAAGTCTTGTATAGTTAAATTAATCAAATTTAAAGTGGCTCTGATACCACTAGTAATTGTCAAACGTTTGGGGCTGTTAAACATTGAAGTCTTTGGATAGATTTGCGGGCTACGTGATGACGGGATTGGGACTCATTTGGAAGGGAAATCGTGTGTTGCATAAGAGAGAGAAAACTTTTTGGCCTAATTCTTAGTGGTTTGCGGGTATTATGGATAGTTCATGGTAAATTGGGTCCTACAAGATTAATTTAAGTGTTGACTGACCAATAAGTGAGAGACACATGGCAAAGATGTGTTGAGAGTGTATCAAGATTGTGCAAGGTATGGAAGGAGTGCAATAAGAGTGTGTTTGGCGTGTGTTATGTCCGTTTGGCGTGCGTTATGTCTGTTTGGTGTCTTATATGGCGCAAACGTGACATCCACATGACAATGAGGTGAAAAAGGGTAGAGAAAAGATGGGCTTTATGGATCATATCTTTAAATTGAGCCAAATTTCAAGAATATTATAAAATGGGCTAATTAAAAAAAAAAAATTCCTTCCTATGCTTTTTGGGCTTTCTATATTAATTTAGATAACACTTTTAATAAACACATGCTATAAATATCCGAATAAATGACAAAGATAATTTAAAATAAAAATATAAATATTTAAACAAAGTTGCATGATAAAACAATAATATCCATAAAGAAAGAAATCACAAAATACTTATTCGATAAAAAATAAATTTCCCTTCTTTGCAAAAGTTTAGGAAATGTGACGACAATTTAAAATATAACCAAAAAAAATAAATGATGATGATGATGTGATAATAACAACAACAACAACAATAATATCAATGATTCTTAGATTTAAAAAAAAAATACAAATAGTTGCAGGATTTTTCATAAACTCCTTATTGTAAAAATATCATACGTATATATTTTTTCTTGTTTTAAGTTATCAAAATTATTTAAAAGCGCAAATAGATGACTTGAAAGAAAGGCGGAACAAAATGGGTGTCAATATTTTTGATATTAGACTTCTTATTCTATACTGAATTGTTATAATTTTAGTCCCTTAAATTTTTTTAAAAAAATGCAATAGCTTTTTTGCATATATACAAAGTTGAAGCACAAATTCAGGAAGATAAAACATTTATACAATCTTTATAAACATAAGTATTGAGCTTCCGTTTGAACCATAAAACCTTCAAAACAAAAAAGTTTCACCGGCTCTCCGCCTCACCCATCTTCTACTATAAATTCTTTTCGTTCACTTTTAAAATAGTTCAAAACGAAAAAAGACTTTAAAGATTAAAATATATTAGTTTTGGGATCAATTTTGAAGATAAATTTAAAATTTTAGAAAAAATACTGTAGATCAAGAAAATTCAGATAATCTTTTCATATTTCTTTGACCATGAATTTATTATTAAAGTCTTACGGCGTTAAATTGGTCAAACTTAAAGTGCTCTGATACGATTAATAATGGTCCAATTCACTAGTGATATTGTCTATTCTGTACCTAGATTAACACGATAAACACGTCAATAGGGTGTAAGACTTGCCTATTTATGTAGCCAAAATATATTCTATGTTTTATCGATATGATAATTCTTATATTACACCGAAATGTCATAATATCAGTCCCTCAAAATTTAAAAAAATTCCGATATATTTTTTTTTTTTTTGCATATGTAAGAACTTGAAGCAAATTCCGAAAGATAAAAAATACTTGTACAGTCTACATAAGCTTGATCATTGAGCTTCCGTTTAAACCACAACATTCTCAAAACAAAAACTTTCACCTGCTTTTTGTCTCACCTACCTTTTGCCTCACTTATCCTTATAAAAAAGTTAGGAGATAAATTAAAAATGTCAAAAAGAAACGCCATGATATAAGATTCAAATTTAGGTATTCCTCTCACATTTTTTTACTATGAGTTTATATATTTTTTTAAAAAATATTAAATATCTCGTGTGTGATTAGATTGATGAAATCATATCATGAGGCGGTGGGAGTGATGGAGTTAAAAAAGATAAAAATAAAACACTTGTTTTGTCATTAAAGTCTTGTATAGTTAAATTAATCAAATTTAAAGTGGCTCTGATACCACTAATAATTGTCAAACGTTGGAGGTTGTTGAACATTGAAGTCTTTGGATAGATTTGCAGGCTACGTGATTGATGGGATTGAGACTTATTTGGAAGGAAAACCGTGTGTTGCATAAGAGAGATAAAATATTTTGGCCTAATTCTTCGGGGTTTGCATGTATTATGGGTAGTTCATGATAAATGGAGCATAGAAGATTAATTTGGGTGTTGACTGACCAATAAGTAAGAGACACATGACAAAGATGTGCTGAGAGTGTCAAGATTGTGCAAGGTATAGAAGAAGTGCAATAAGAGTGTGTTTGGTGTGTGTTATGTTCGTTTGGTGCCTTATATGGCGCAAACGTGGCATCCACATGGCAATGAGGTGGAAAAAAGGAAGAGAAAAAATGGGTTTTATAGGTCATATCTTTAAATTGAGCCAAATTTCAAGAATATTATAAAATGGGCTAATTTAAAAAAAAAAAACTTTCCTTCCTATCCTATTTGGGCTTTCTATATTAATTTAGCTAACACTTTTAATAAACATATGCTACAAATATCCGAATAAATGACAAAAATCATTTAAAATAAAAATATAAATATTTAAACAAAGTTGCATGCTAAAACAATAAGGCCAAACCCATCGATAGGACCTCAAATTTGTTCCAAAAATTCACTTAGACCCCTCAACCAAGACTTGTACCTAGCAGGCCCCTCAAGTGCTAAAATTGGTACCTATCAGACACAAAATGCTGTTTTGACAAGGAATAAATAATAATTTATTATTGGCAAGACACAAAATCTTGGGCGTGTGAACAGTAGAATAAATAATATTTTACTTTTTTTTAATTAAAAAAATTATACTTAAAATTATTTTATTAATATAATTTTTAATTAATGATGAATTTTTTTTAAAAGAGCCCCACCTCCTTAATTCCCCTCCCCCCACCCTACTCCGCCCATGTCTTCTTCTACAACAACAAGAAACGATTGAAGATGGAGCCTTCTGAAGCAGCAATAAACTATTGACGATAGAGAAATTAATTTTAAGCATTAAAATGGAGAAACTTCATTACTAATAAAATCAACAACTCTATTAACAACAACAAAATCACTAATCAATCTTCGCCATTGTCAACAACATCAAAGATGTGAAAAATAAAATCTTTCTTTTTTACAAAATTAGTTAAAGAAAACTTTTTTCCATTTATTAATTGAGTTGTTGATTTAACAATAATTATGTGTGTGTGTTGCTGACTCTGTCTGTGTTGCTGACTGTGTGTGTGTGTGTGTGTAAACGACAGGGGAGGGGTGTGTGAAGAAGACGATTGGGTGCGTGTTGCTGACTGTTGTTAATGGAGTTGTTGTGTGTGTGCGTGAAGATGACGGGGGAGGGGTGTGTGTGAAGAAGATGACCGCGTGGGTGAGGGTGTTTTTTTTTTCCTTTTTTTCTTTTAATAATTAATTTTAATTTTTAAATAATTTTATAGTTATTTTTTAATAATTTTGATCCTCAATGCAATTTTTTATTTTTATTTTTTTAAATTTTATAATTTCTTTTGAATAATCAGTTTTTTATTTTTAATTTTTAAATAATTTTATAATTATTTTTTAATAATTTGTATCCTCAATGTCATTTTTTATTTTCATTTTTTTAAAATTTTGATAATTTTATTTTTATTTTTTAAATAATTTTATAATTATTTTTAATAATTTATTTGTTTAAAATTTATAATTTCTTTTTAATAATTAGTTTTTTATTTTTATTTTTAAATAATTTTATAATTATTTTTAATATATTGGACCATCAATGTCATGTGTCAGCTTCCAATTGATCGTTTTTGCCACGTCATCGCGTGTAAAAAAAAAAGCCCAATTGAAACAAAATTTGGGCGGTTTAGTGGCCTGATAGGTACAAGCCTTTGTTTAGGGACCTAAGTAAATTTTCGGGACAAGTTTGAGGTCCTATCGATGGGTTATCTATAAAGAAAGAAATCACAAAATACTTATTCGTTAAAAAATAAATTTTTCTTTTTGCAAAAGTTTAGGAAATATGTCGACAATTTAAAATATAACCAAAAAAATAGTAGATGATGATGATAACAACAACAACAACAACAACAATCATATCAATGATTCTTAGATTTTAAAAAAAATACAAATAGTTGCAGGACTTTTCACAAACTCCTAATTATAAGAATATCATACGTATATCTTTTTTTTTTGTTTTAAGTTATCAAAATTATTTAAAAGCGCAAATAGATGACTTGAAAGAAAGGCAAGACAAAATGGGTGTCAATATTATTGATATTAGACTTCTTATTCTATACTGAATTGTCATAATTTCAGTCCCTCAATTTTTTTTTTTTAAAATGCATTGACTTTTTTGCATATATACAAAGATGAAGCACAAATTTAGGAAGATAAAATATTTATACAATTTTTATAAATCTAAGTATTGAGATTCCGTTTGAACCATAAAACCTTCAAAACAAAAAAGTTTCACTGGCTCTCCGCCTCACCTATCTTTTACTATAAATTCTTTTCGTTCACTTTCAAAATAGTTCAAAACGAAAAAAGACTTGAAGGATTAAAACATATTAGTTTTGGGATCAATTTAGATGATAAATTTAAAATGTTAGAAAAAAATACTGTAGATCAAGAAAATTCAGGTAATCTTTTCATATTTTTTTGACCATGAATTTATTATTAAAGTCTTATGGTGTTAAATTGGTCAAGCTTAAAGTGGCTCTGATACCATTATTAATGATCTAATTCACTAGTGATATTGTCAGCTCTGTACCTAGATCAATTCGATAAACATGTCAATAGGGTGTAAGACCTGCTTATTTATGTAGCCAAAATCTATTATATATTTTATCGATATGATAATTCTTATATTACACAAGATTGTCATAATATCAGTCCCTCAAAATTTTAAAAAATTTTGATAATTTTTTTTTTTGGCATATGTGAGAACTTGAAGCAATTCAGAAAGATAAAAATATTTGTACAGTCTACATAAGCTTGATCATTGAGCTTCCGTTTAAAGCACAACACTCTCAAAACAAAAACTTTCACCTGCTCTTTGGCTCACCTATCCTCTGCCTCACTTATCCTTTTAAAAAAGTCAAGAGATAAATTAAAAATGTCAAAAAGAAACTCTTTGAATCAAGATTCAAATTCAGGTAATCCTCTTACATTTTTTTGACTATGAATTTATATTTTTTTTTTAAAATGTTAAATATCTCGTGTGTGATTAGATTGATGAAATCATATCATGAGTAAGTAAAAATAAAAATCAGTATTATTGTTTTGCATAAACATTCACTTTTCTTATTTTTCGCACTTAAAGATTTAATTAACATAGTAATTTTGTTTACATAATCAAGAAAAAAATTGAATTTCATATGTACTGTCAACTAATCATATCCCCAAATTTTGTAATATGTTCAATTTTCACCTTTTGAATTTTGTATTTTAAAATATTTAATGCCACAGACTTGGATTGACCAGATTAAATCATGATATGAAAAATATTAGAGAAAATGAATATGATAAACAATATTTTTGGGGTGGATTACGGAGTTGAGATGTGTGTAATATTTGCCAAATTCTTGTACGATGTTCATCATTTCTCATAAATTTATCTTTCAAAAATTGAAAGTGTCATGTGACTAAATTGACCAACAGATCATGAGCACATAAAAATATATTTTTAAAAAAATTACTAAATTATTTTTGTATAAAAAATATTCATGATAAAAAAGTTATTAAATCTTAAGATCGTTTTTTTTACTTTGAAGTTCACAAATTTCTTGTTTTCTGCAATTATACACTTTTAATATTTTTGGAAGTGGGGAAGGGAAGTGGGTTGATAGAGTTAAAAATCAACTCTATTCGATGGGTCAATGGGTTATGAAATAAACTAATAATGAAGCAAACACATTATTTTTGCTCTCCCTCGAATTGTGTTATGT
>NC_061117.1:224984948-225005149 GCF_002878395.1 Capsicum annuum | reverse complement strand
TTATGAAATAAACTAATAATGAAGCAAACACATTGTTTTTGCTCTCCCTCGAATTGTGTTATGTGTCATGTAAAATAGATGTTAAAACGTAAAAATTCAAAATCTTGTGAACGAACACTAAAAATAAACTTTACTCGATGGGTTATGAAATAAACTAATGATGAAGCAAACACATTATTTTTGCTCTCCCTCGAATTGTGTTATGTGTCATGTAAAATCATTTGTTTGGGTGTGCATAACGTGAAGGCTAGGGGAGTTTTTGGTGGTTTCTTTTTCTAAATTTTGTATTAATATTTTCCTGTTTGTCTTTCTTCTTTTGAATTAAAAATGCAGAGATAAAATATTAGTTAGCTCTTTACACTATTAAAAAAAAAAAGTTAGATGGTTAGACTAAAATGAAGTTTAATTAGTGAATTACTAAAATTATAAATTTAATTTAATTTAATTAGTGAATTATTAAAATTTCAAACTTACTTATTAAAGTTTATAATTTTTTAAAAGTAAAGCTTACCAAAAATAAAATAAAATCAAAATAAGTATATAAAAATATACTTGGAACGTTATTATTATTGTTCTTTTTCCTAAAGTTAATTTAACATCTAAGAGCCCGTTTGGATAGGATCAAAATTTGGTCAAAGCAGCTTTTAATTTCTCTTTTAGCTTTTTAAGGTGTTTGAAAAATCTAAAAGGTGCTTAAAAGGGGCTAAAAACTGATTAAAATAATCAAAAAGTGAGAAGTTGGGTACCCCCAACTTTTTGCTTTTTTAGATTAAAATTCTTTTACGTTTGACCAAAACATTTACCTTTTTATCCCTTATATTTTCCTCCAATTCCAACAATATCCAATTTTCTCTTCATCTTTCTTCTTTGTTTTCATCGAATCCATCATTAACAGAGGTTTGTTCAAAAATTTTATTTTAAAATTAAAAATTATAAATAATTCACCTTATTTATGGTGTTAAGAACTTTAAGGACGTTTAAGTCATTTTAACAACAGAAAAGTGCTTAACATCACTTGTTTACCAAACACAACAACAACTTTTTTTCAGTTCTAGCACTTCTATCCAAACACTTATCTGCTTAATTTATAAGAAGTATTTTAAGCTTTTAATCACTTAAGCTAAAAAGTTATTTTTTTAATTTTATCCAAACGGACTCTAAATTTGGTGTATAGGATTTAGTTACTATAGTGACAATTTATGTAGAAAGTTAGAGCAAATTCAAGGAAGAATCTCATTATGAATTTTGAAAAATATTTTTCTTATATTAGAGTAAGTGTTAGTAAGAAAATAAATTAAGAAAGAATCTCATTATGAGTTTTGAAAAACGATTTTATTGCTTGGATGTTAGCGCTAGTAAAAAAAAAAATCCAAGAAAAATCTCATTATAAATTTTGAAAAAACGACTTTATTGCAAGGTGTCAGTGTGATAAAAACATAAATTCAAGAGGATCTTATTGTAAATTTTGAAGATTTTTTTATTGCATGGGTATCAGTGTTAATAAAAAGCAAATTTAGAAAGAATCTCATTATGAGTTTTGAAAGAATGTCTTTATTGCATCACTATTGATAAAAAATAAAATCGGAAGAATCTTATTACTCCATTAATTTGCTTTTACTTGTCAATTTTTGATCGGGTACATCAATTAAGAAAATAATTATTGATATGATTATTTTATCATACTACCTGTATTTATTGATGCTTAGAGTAATATATCTTAAAAATGATTTGATGAATAAGGAATAGAAATTAATATTAAGAGTAAAATAGAAAAAATTCTTAGACATACTTTAATTTTTTATGTTTGGAAACTAAAATTATTTAGAGTAATATAACATGTTTGATATAGTGATTAAACAATAGAAAAGTTTTGATATTCGCTTTTATTGTAAAAGGATGAACTTTTATGTTGTCCAACGCTATTTAAATGCTTGGCATTATAAATAAAATTAGGTAAACTCCATGCAATTAGCTCGTACAAAAAAATATGTGTATCTAAAATGACTTTTCCACCTCACCTCTAAGGTAGTGATATGAACTGCATATATTCTATCCTTCCTAAATCTCATTTTATGAAAATATACTGAGTATATTATTGTTGTTGTTAACTCAAAAACATTTCATATAATGAAAATGAGGTTGACTCACTCCCAAAGTTAAATTAACATATTAATTTTGGTGTATATAATTTATATTTATAATGACACTTCGGTTCATCAATATCAATCAAAATGGACTCCTAATATCTTATGATATGGTTGCCCATTTACATTATTATACTCTCAGTTTCATGAGAAAATTGAAGGAAAGGTGTCTTTTAAGTCTTGAATGAAGCATTGGTGACATTGACCAACAGATAGGGTCAAACATCATTAGGAAACTTGATTAAGTTAATTGTGGACTTTATTAATATTTTTAAAACTTTCTAATCTTTTCAAAAATACAAATCAACCCAACCCACACCCCTCTTCAATCCCAATCAACCACTCTCTCTCTCTCCAGCTTCTCCCAACCAACAGTTCTGCAAAATTTCTCCCTTCAACCTCCGACGATAAATAGTCGGGCGAGTTCCTTTTCGACTTTCAACCTTCAATCGACATGAATACTTCTTCGGCGACAACAACTTCGAGTTCTTCGTCCTCCCATTTCCTTTTTCACAGGTAAAAAATTATGAAGAAACAGAGGAACTTGAGCTAACTACTCTTCTGGTATTGAAATGTGGACTGAATAAAACTCTAATTTCTGGCATTTCTGCATTTCTTCTTCTCGTTATCGTACTGTTGATTCGAATTTGTTTGTGATTTTTTGTCACAGTTGATGTTCTTAGTGTGTATGTGTGTGTGTGATATGTTGGTGTTGCTAGGTTAATTTGTTATTTGTCTTGGTAGAAATGGTATTGCAACAGTTGAAACATCTAATGTAATAGATGAAATATATGATGCAATAGATGAAAATCTGATGCAACAGATTAAAAATCTGATGCAACAGGTGAACAATATAACAGATCATTCATCTGTTGCGACAAACGACTCTTCTGTTTGGAAGAAATCTAAATAATATTGATCCAACAGATAACTGATTAGTGATCTATTTTTATTCTTTCCAATAGTTTACTCTTTATTTTAAAATCTGATGCAACAGATTAAAAATCTGATGCAACTATGAAAATCTGATGCCACAGGTGAACAATCTAACAGATCATTCATCTGTTGCGACAGACGACTCTTCTGTTTGGAAGAAATCTAAACAATATTGATCCAACAGATAACTGATTAATGATCTATTTTTATTTTTTCCAACGGTTTACTCTTCATTTTACAACAGATTAGGACTATTTTTATTCTTTCCAACGATTTACTCATATAGGCCAGTTATCTGTTGCAACAGATAACATACCTGGTACAACAGATTAGTGATCCATTTTTATTCTTTTCAATGGTTTACTCATCCATTGCAACAGGTCGATTATATGTTGCAATAGATAAAATACCTGGTGCAACAGATTAGTAATCTATTTTTATTGTTTCCAACGGATTATTCATCCATCGCAATGGGTCTGTTATGTGTTGTATTAGATAAAATACCAGGTGCAACAGATAGTGCTATTTTTATAGTTTTCACGTATTACTCATCCGTTGCAACGGGTCAGTTATATGTTGCAACAGATAACATACCTGGTGCAACAGATTAGTTATCTGTTGGACTTGTTATATTACTGTTATGCATTAATCAATTATAATCTATGTTATGTTCCTGTTAATTTAAGATAACATGGCTCCCAAAATAAAAGAAATCAAATCAAGTCCAAGTAAAGGAACAAGTGCAGTAGCTCAGCTACATCCACCACTCTATGAGCTTACTTTATAAGTGTTATCTCAATCAGGAGCAGAAGATAATAAACACGGGTAGGAGGAATCTTTCAAAAGAGATGATTCAAATGCTAATAGCCCTTCCATCGAAGACTTGGTTAAAACCTTCAGCATTGTTCGTTACCCTGTGAGAATGCAGTGCGATGGTGCCACAGATTTAATGGGTGATCTCGTGGTTAAGTTAGTCATGGGAAAATCTTTTGACGCCTTCAAAAAAATACTTTGAGAACAAAAATTGGATTCTTATTTTAGGGATAGCTGCTTTGGGAAATATCTTGATTTGCCGGAGGACAACAATGCTTGTTTCTAGATGAAAATGGTATATGATCTTCTCAAGTGCAGGTTTATGTATGAAAATAAAGATAAGATGGATGAGGTGTGGATAAATCACTGTGGCATGCCTGTTTGTTTTGGTTGGGAGGAGTTTGCCATAGTTACCAGACTAAAATGCTATCCTCATTCTCCTTCTCAAGTTATACCTACTCTGACCCAAAAAAAAGCACCCCGCACACCCATAAAAGGAAAAGGCAAGTCGAGTGATCGTGATGACCTGGTGTCCATTGTTGGTCCAAGCTTCAAAAACAAAAATTTGATTGAAGCGTTGAAAGTTTAAGGACTTTAAAAGAAGCACAAGCAATCATTGTGCTTGGTTTGGTTTGTACATAATGTTCTTTGGGCGAGAGACGTTAACAACAACATAACCCTCGATTTAATAAATCTCTCCGAGGATCTTGAGGAATTTAACAGCAATCCTTGGGGTTATGAAAGCTTCAAAATGACTGTCGAATATTTGTTGACTCCGTTAACGCCAAAAACAATCAACTTATATGGTTTTCCATGGGCCTTCATGGTAAATATTTCTTTTATCATGATATGATTCATCATTTTTTTATTCAATAATGCTTTTTGATTTATTGGCGTTATGTTATAGGCTTGGGCATTTGAAGCTATTCCTTATTTAATACAACAAGTGAACTACTAGGAAGAAGTTTCCTATCCAAGAATTTTGAGATGGTTCTCGGCCAAAACCGATAAAAATGTAAATTTTTTTGATCTTTTCAATCCCCCCAAGGAAGCAGTAAGTCCAATTCTAATCAAATTTTTGTTTTAATTAATGATTAAATGATTTCATCATCATTCTTAATATATGTACCAATTTATTTTAGATTATCCATCTGTGGCTTGTTCCGACCAACCGAGAGTTGAATATATCATTTTTTCTTACTTTATGGTCTGTGCAAACTTTATCGGACCCTAAGGTCATTGATGGAATAAAAATGGAATTATTTGGAGCAACAACCATCACAAAAAAAACAATTTTAGAGTGTGGGGCTAATGATGCTCCTCTTACAGATTTTGAAATAACAAGCCATTATGATTATGATCATAATGGTTGTACAATTTTTTCTCCAGATTTTGCCGCATCTAGCGAATATTCTTCGTGCAAATGTTAAGACTGCAAGGTAAAACGCGATGGAGTGATTAATGCGATTAATGCACTAACTGCTTCTGTATAGGAAATGATATCTAAGAGGGGTGTCATTCCATCAAAGAGGATTTCATATCCAGACACTCCACTAGAGATGAAGATGGCTAATAGGAGAAGGAAAGACACTTCCAAGGCATCATCAATCATAAAAAAAAGAAAGATTGCAATGCCTCTGTCTTTGTCTTGCACCGATGTTCAGTGTGCAAGGGCCACAGAAGAGCAACATAAGCTAAAGAAAGTGAATGTACATCATCTGTTCCAAAAAACAAACAAGCACATATCTATTTCAATAGATGATACATCTGCTGAAAATTATCAAATAGATGTATACATCTGTTGCAACTGTTGTCTAACCTGTTGCATCAAATTTGTTATATGTTTCAACAGATAAGTCTTATGTTGCAACAGATGGGTCATCTGTTCAAAATTATCGTACTGCTCTAATTGACCTGTTGGAATTTATCCCAACAGATAATCCATCTGATGCAACATAAGAATTATCTATTGCAACAGATGGAAAATCTATTGTATATCTCTACTTAGCATTCATAATTCTGGCTAATCCATTTGATGTACAATATATTGATGGAATTGCTCAACAAACCATTGGTAGCCTGTAAGTTTAAGTGTCATGATTTAGTTTCATTTCACAAATTTCACAACGCTTGCATGAACTGCAAGATATGGATTATCTATTTTTTTATAACGTAGGGATTGCGGTCCTTTTGTTGCCGCCTATGCTGAGTATTTGAGCGGTGAATTACAAGTACCAAATGATGGACTTGATGCTGGATTACTCCACAAAAGATATGCTGCTCTTTTATGGAAATTTAGAGAAGCGAAAGTTTAGAAACCAAACGTAACCGACGTTAAAGATCCACAATGACCAAAGCCGAATTCCATAGTACTGGATGAAGACCAACTTGTCCATATTGATTAGATCTTTATAGCTCAAGTCCGTCAATGTAATAACCTATCCTCCTTGGTTTAACTTGTTAATTTATTTGTAGAGTAGATCGTTTTTACTCATAATGATTTTTTTTACATTTTATTTATTTGTTGAGTTATTTTATTTCATGTAATTTCCAAAGGCTTCGATTTATTTTATTCTGTCTATGAATATAATTTATTCTGAGTTTTAAACATGTTAATTGAAATGGAGCACTAGATTCAAATATCACAACAGATAATAAACTGCTGCAACAGACGACATATCTTATCAGACAAATTTAGACATATGTTGCAACATGAGATGCAACATGTAGGTCATCTGTTGGAAATTATATAATAGGTCTTCTTACTTTTTTGATTTGCTCTAACAGATTACCGATCAGTTGCAACAAATAAGTTATATATTGCAATAGATCGTAAATCTATTATGACAGACAGATAGGGAATATCTGTATAACGCAACAGATGACCAACCTATTCCAATAGATAATCAATCTGTCAGAACAGGTACTATATCTGTTACGACAGATATAAAATCTGTTGCATTATAAAAATTCAACTTTGCTAGACATAAAAATTATTGCCCCTATATGTATAGTGAATTGGCTTGAAATGAAAATTTGTTATCGTGTTCATCTCTGTCTTTTTACATGTTCTTTTTATACATGGGCTCCAACCATTTAGTTAGTATCCCATATGCCCAGACCTATTCCATCTTTCCCACAACGGTGTCGCACACACCGGTCATTTGTGTGCCGGTCAGCAAATACTCCATGTATGCAAGCGAGTACGGCCCGCACGCTTCATCGGTTGTATTTTTTGGGAGCTAGATGTTCTTATTTCGACCTTCAAAAACCCATGATTCCTTCGCCAAGACTTCAGCCAGCAAATGATCCATCAACTTACTCTGCGTCAACAACTTGGGCAACAACTTCAAGAGTGGATACATGTGGGTTAAAAATGTCTTCTCGCTGAACACAGGTAAGTAAACCTTAATCTTTCTCTCGTATAGTAGTATCTCAACAGTGAGAAAATGGGTGACATCCACGTTCATGACTGTAAGGATTTTCTTTGCCTTGGTCCAGCTCTTGCCGTGTGGATATGGCCTCTTCCCTCTAACATATTTAATCGCTTCTTCATTCCATTGGAACGTAGAAACTAACTGATCAAATCCTAGGCCATCGAAATCAGCTAGATTACGAAGATCAGCGTACCTATCTTTGAAATTATTGTAGAAGTTGAGGTCCATTATCCTATCAACAACATCATAAGCATCTGGGTACGCTAATTGCCTACCCCTCGTGAGGCCGAGAATTTCATCAACATACTGTGGTATAAGAAGATAATTTTTAAATAGGTTAGTAATTGTAAAGAATAAAAAGAGAGTGGAAAGAATCCGATGTAGAGGGTTCTCTGAATCAGTTCACAGATTACCCAGCCAACGCAACTTATGCAACAGATGTGTATTATGTTGCAGCAGAATACCAAGCTGTTGTAACAAATTACATATCTGCCGTGTAGATTCTTCTTCATGGAGTAGATTGAAAGGGTAGGTTAGCAAAAGTAAACTTACCTTGTCCTCGTACCACACGCACATATTTTTCATATTCGAGAAGTCTTTGGCAGTAAATGAATGCATGGTGTATTTTTTTTGAACCTTCATCTTGATCAATTCTTCCAGTTCCTTCTTCTTCTCCTTGCCAAGCGCCGCAAATATGCCTACCTTCTTCGGCGGCCCCTGAACTTCAATAACTATTGGAGCGGGGGGAGTTGCATTTTTTGCTGATTTTAGAACAGAGAGAATTTATCTAATTTTTATTCTCTTCCTCCTAAACTCTATTGTAGGTGTGCATGGCTCCCTCATCTCGTTGGATAGTATGACACCCCTCCTGGATTTCAACTCCTTGGCAGCTTCAGCAATAGCTTCTAGCTTGTCAAGGAGTTTATCCTCTCTGTCCTTGCACACTTTGCATTTGCAATGGGAACATAAGGGTGAGAAGGGGTGAGAGGGACCACTATAAGGGTGGGAGAGACCAGTATAGGGGTGAGAGGGAGGACTTGTGCAAGGGGTGTTTTCAAATTTATTTATTTTTTGCTGAGCACCAACATGCTCATAATTATGACTGGCAGCAGAACCAGAAGCATGATGGATGCCACATCACAAATAACTCCACCAGCAACACCCCCATAAGAAGCACCTGGATCTGTTGTAGTTTGAGTTAGGTCATGAAGAGCATCAACATTAGACTGACCTTACCTAACTGATCTTCTTATGGATGTTTCTCCATCCAATTCCTTCTTTATTAACTCCACCGTCGGGCCTTCTTTTGTATCAATAAGACCTAGAGTAAGAAAAAAAGTCATCCCCAGCTCATCAATGGTAGACACGATCCTAGGATGCACAACCTATAAAAAAATGATAGGAGGAATTTAAATCAAATAATAATAATTTGCAGTCAGTTGGGTTACATGGGGCTTGGGTTATGTTAACACAACCAACTTATGCAACAGACGATCTAGCCACCGCAACAGCTGATCTGTATGTTGAAATAGATTAATAATATATTGCATCAGAGTACCCATCTGTTGCATAATTTACAGTAGATGGGTAATCTGTTGAGTAGGGTTCAGAGAACAGAGCAACATATGGTTAATCTGTTGTAAACTATGGATCGTCTGTTGCAACAGATTACCCATTGCATCAGTTTTAGTTGACGGGTAATCTTTTGCAATAGATGGAACATTTGTTTCAATATCTTTCTTTGAGGAAAATTATTTTAGTTGAAAAAGATGTACTGCATCATCCAGAGGGTTAAAGAGATCAGCCTCGTTAATATTTTTTTTGCTGCTCTCTACTGTAGCCAACCACCTAAGGATCCTTGGATGAGAAACCTTATCCGGTTAATCCATGAAATGATTTCGAAGAGGAGGAATGACTTCACATGCCCAAGCCTAAAAATTATAAACAGGAAGCAGGCAAAAAAAAAAGAAACAAGTATATTCAATATAAATTAATGAATGAGTAAAAATAGTGATCAATTTTACCATGAAAGCCCAAGGAAATCCGTATAATGTGGTCGTCTTTGGATTTAGCTCTTTCAGTAAATATTTGACAGTCAAGTAGTAGCTGTCGTAGCCCCCGGGATAATCGTTGAATCTCCCAAAATCATCAGCAAGCGCCAACAAATCACATTTTGTGACTTTTTTGACGTCTCTTGCCAGTAAAACGGAATGGACAAACCAAACTAAGCACAATTTCTCCCTGTAGTGCTTTGGTATATCTTTATTCTTAAGATCCGCTATCAAATCCTTCACTTTGTAGCTAGGTACAACAATTCCCAACAACCCATCTTTTTTTACCTTGTGTTTGTTGGACCTTTTATGGGGTGTTTTCTTGATGACAGGTTCTTCTGGACGATCGCATCTCAATCCCGTCACAATGACAAACTCTTTCAATCCAAAACAAACTGGTATGCCACAGTAGTTGATCTAGACTTCATCCATCTTATAACCGCCCTCCTTTGGGCCTCTATCATCCCCCGCATATATGATCCTACGCTTGAGAAGGCCATATACCATGATCATTGGGAAACGGAGAGGGCGGGGCCCAGACAGTTTAAGAAAGTGTGCAAAGCAGCTCTTCTTAAAAAGTCCATCTATGTTTTCCTTCTTCATAATACTCCTAAGTTTGTCAAAAGGTTTCCCCAACTGATATTTAAATACAAGATCACCAAATACTGCATTAGGGTTATTCATCGGCATTGCAACTCAAAACTTGTCAATTCCAATGGTTTTAACAGAATCATACTGGAATTTCAATATTATTTCATGCCCCATTGGTGAGGAGGAGTTATCACTTTCCTCGGCTTCATTTTGCCCTGACTGAGATTGTTCTGGAAGTTCTTCCGAATTAATCTGTACTTTAGCCTTTTTTGTTTGGTGATTGGAAGTTGATCCACTTTCTCCACTTTCTGTTTTTTTCTTTTGGGAGACATCTTTTAACTACAAACAAAAGAAAAATAAAAAATACATTGCATTTGATGTCTGCATAATTTTTTTAAAAAAGGTGAGACAAATTTCAATAAATTATTCTTACCACATAACCAAAAAAAAACTCCAACGGACAACCCATCAGTTGGAACAGATGGGGAACCCGAATCTATTTGAACACCTATTTAATATATCCCCAAAGATATTCCACCTGTTGCAACAGGTGGAGAAATTTCAATAAATTATTCTCTGCCACATTAAAGAAAATACTCCAACGGATAACCCATCAGTTGGAATAGATGGGGAATCTGTTTGAAGACCTATTTAATATCTCCCAACAGATCTTCCACCCGTTGCAACAGATGGACCACCACTATCACAACCAATGCCACCAAGACCACCACCAATTCCACCAATACCAACACCAAGACCACCGACACCATCGCCAAAAAAACACAAATACCAACACCACCAACAACAGCCACCAACAACACCACAAACACTATCCAACAATACCACGACAGTCAACAAAACACTGAGAGAAAAACTAGGGTTTTCTCGGGTGCTTCCTACTTTTTTACCATCAAAACTCAAAATTGTTAACCCATTCTCAAAGATAATAAAACTAAAAGTCTTCTTTTTTATCATTAACTAAAAAGCCCTATTTTTTAGAATAAAGAACAAATGTAGAACGCTTCTCGAACTCTGTTACATGCGAAGATAGACAAAACAATGGATACAAGCGGGAATAAAGTCGAAAAAAAAACTATATGTAGTCGTAAATGGGAAAAAATGGACCTGTTTTGAAGGGTTGAGCAATATGTTGAGTAGTTGTTGTTTATATTGTTTGTATTGTTGAGAGAGAGGGGACACCCCGAGAGAGAGAGAGAGAGAAAAGCAAGAACTTAAGATTTGAAATGAAAATTTTTTCACGCAAATGGATGATTTGTATGGGTTGATTTGTAATTTTGGAAAAGAATGACAAGTTTTGAAATTGCTAATTTGGTCCGAATTGATCTTAATTAATTTTAAAATTTTTAAAAGATATAGTTTTTAAAACATTGAGTTGATGAGAACTCATTTCTACTCAGAGTGATCGATCGATGATTCGGGTCGGGATGAACACAATACCAGCTCCATGCAATTGCAAAGACTTGATTGGATTTGTAGTTGACTATCCTAACATTGAGTTGATGAGAACTCATTTCAACTCAGAGTGATCGATCGATGAATCTGGATGGGATGAATGCAATACCAACGCCATGTAATTGCAAAGACTCGATTGGATTTATAGTTGACCCTGCGAGCTCACTCATTCATCCCTAGTTCCACCTAAATCAACTCAGGTACTATCACTATCCTAACATTGAGTTGATGAGAACTTATTTCAACTCAGAGTGATCGATCGACGACTTAAGTTGGGATGAACGCAATACTAACACCATGCAATTACAAAGACTCGATTGGATTTGTAGTTGACCCTGCGAGCTTACTTATTCATCCCTAGTTCCACCTAAATTAACTTAGGTATTATCACTATCCTAACATTGAGTTGATGGGAACTCATTTCAACTCAGAGTGATCGATCGACGACTCGAGTCAGGATAAACCCAATACCAATGCCATGCAATTGAAAAGACTTGTTTGGTTTTGTAGTTGACCCTGCGAGCTCACTCATTCATCCCTAGTTCCACCTAAATCAACTTAGGTACTATCACTATCTTAACATTGATTTGATGAGAACTCATTTCAACTTAGAGTGATCGATCGACGACTCGGGTCGGGATGAACGCAATACCAACGCCATGCAATTACAAAGACTCGATTGAATTTGTAGTTGACCCTGCGAGATCACTCATTTATCCCTAGTTCCATCTAAATCAACTTAGGTACTATCACTATCCTAATATTGAGTTGATGAGAACTCATTTCAACTCAGAGTGATCGATCGATGACTCGAGTCGATATGAACGCAATACTAACGCCATGCAATTACAAAGACTCAATTGAATTTGTAGTTGACCCTGCGAGCTCATTCATTCATCCCTAGTTCTACCTAAATCAATTGCTATAAAATCTGTTGCAACAAACGACTAAGATGTTGAAAATTTTCAAACAGGTACATATATGTTGCAACAGATGACATATCTGATTTAATTATCAAATAGATATTTGCATCTGTTGTGACAGATGACTGTTCTATTGGAAATTTTCAAAAAAATAATTATATCTATTATAACAGTTGACATATCTAATTTTATTAATTATCAAATAAAAATTTTCATCTGTTGTCACAGATGACTGAGCTTTTGGGATTTTTAAATAGATATTTATATCTATTGTAACAGATGACTGAGCTATTTGGATTTCTAAACAGATATTTATATATGTTGCAACAGATGACATATCTGATTGAAAATTTCTTTATCTCTTTTAATTTTAAAGCAAGAAGATTCTGGTCCGAGTAGATAATATCAAGTAGTAGTACTTACTACTAAAGGCGGTAAAAAATGTTTCTTGGATATCTCAAAAGTGAGTTCATTGAGCAGTCTTATCTTGTCTTTTTAATATCAGTAGTCTTAGTCTTCCTCGTGCCCCTCAAATTATTAATGAAATTAATAAATATTAATTAATTAATATTGAATACCACCACGTCTACGTACACAATACATCTATAGAAATTATCTCATCTCTTCCTTCAGCTGCAGTTTATTTTATTTAACTCTCATCTTTTTCTCTCTCCTCTTTAGGGTCACGACCTTTTTTCTCTCTTTTCTCTTCTCTTCTCATAAAGATCTTTTCAGATCTAAACCCATCCATATCTTTCCTCGACTTAAATTTCTGTTTTGATCTCCTTTTTGATATTAAGGTATGGTTTATTATTGCTCTTTCATTCTCGTCTTCTTCTTTGCATGTTATTTACATCTGTTTTTTATTTAATTACTATTTACCCATATCATATTTATTAAATTTTTTTTTAAGGAACTTGAAAGTGTTGAATAAATAATTCGAGAATTTTTATTATAATATGAGAAAAAAGTCATCTGTTGGGAGAAGTTTAAAAGCCTTGTTGGCAGTATCATTTTTTTTGTATGTATTTTGTTTGTTTCATTATTGTTGATACAGTTATTGGTGTTGTTGGTGGGGTTGGCGTTGTTAGAACTTGTGGTGTTGTTGATGGTTCTGGCACAAAGGATGTTGCTTCTTTGTTGTTGATGATGTTGTTGGAACAAATGTTGTTTCTTTTTTGTCTATGTTTATTCTGTTGTTGATGTTGCAACAGATGGAGAAACTATTGAAACAAATAAAACCACCAGAAAGGCTGGTTTGATGTATTCCATCAGACTCCACATCTGTTGCAACAGACTCCACATCTATTGCAACAGACTCCACATCTGTTGCAATAAACTCCACATCTGATGCAACAGATGGACAATGTTCTTTTTGTGACATCAATTTTTTCCTCTTCTTTGTAGATATAAGGAACTGACAGTTGATCAACTTTTGGCGGACTATCTCAAGAGGCTGCAGTAAAGATGGGATAGGAGGAATTAACTGCTTATAGATGGAACCACTTCATATGTGGGAGGTATGTATTACTGATAATGTTATCGTGGAAACACACATAGAGTGCACTAATTTTGTGAATGATGTTTTTACTGATTAGTCATAGATCGTTCAAACAAGATATCTGTAATTTTACAGTTTAGTTTGGTAGGTCCGAGCTGATAAGGCTGAGGGACCATGAATATGGTTTTGATAGCCTGTTAAGATTTAATGTTGGTTGTTGCTCATGTTTATTTGTCAAGCATTGTGAAGGGATCTAATTTTTGTGTCATTGTAAAGAGATTCAATAGCGATTGGACTAACTTTTAGGGTGCATTGGACCCTTAGAGGGCCTTCGAAGCTTAGCACTGCATCTAATAAGAATGGAAAACCAATATATTTATTGCCCTAGCCAAAATTTATATGGCTGGGTTGCTCGCTCGGGGTGATGATTTTATGCCAGAATGTGCGGTAGGAGAATGCTTTCGAAGGAAAATGGGTGGTTATGGAAGACTATATCATCTAAGAGCTAATTGAAGAAGAGACATAGTGTAGAAAGTAACTTCTAACGAATCTGGCTGGTGGAATTATCTTAACAGATGCGAGATCTGAATTAAGTGCAAATATGAAAGTGTATCCGGTAATATAATTTCATCTGTTATGTCTCTGAAAGAAAAATAATGCAGATGGACACTTTGCTAGGGAGCTGCGTGGTTGGGATTATCACCTAGATAGAAAATAGGAGAAGAGCAACAAAGAAGCCTCACGAGCATCGAGGGTAGAAATGATGTACAGTAAGTCTAGAAAACTTATGCCAATAGCAACTGCAGTTAAAATAAGGAATCTAAGAAAAAGTGGCAAATTCTGAATTTTAAATTTCATCCCATGCCTTGTTATTTGTGTTTCTGATCAGGTCCACTGTCGTTGACCTGATCGGAACCACAAACTAGATTGAAAGGTAAAATAGATTATCATTGCTTCCTTAGCAATATGGTTATAATTGATTGCGTTTTCTTGCCTTGACATGCTTTCAACATTCCTTGGAGAAGATCAGATGCTTGTTGTAGTATGTGAATCCTAATAATTTTCAAGCTTGCCTCCAGCTTGTTGATTCTGTATTCAAGCTGGTCTTTTCCCTCTTCGAAGTTGGTAAAGAGTTTCTCATATCTTCTGAGCTCGATCAGGAACAGTACCTTCAAAGTTGTGGCATTCTAGAAGCCCTTCATAACACTTTCTTCAAAAGCCTTAAAGGATACATGGAGGGTTTCTATGTTTGTTTTAGGTCAAAATGTGTTGATGCACGTTGAAGATGTGGTCCCAAAAGTTGAACAACACACTTTTATCTAGAGTTGCTCCATGCATCTTGCTCAACCAATTTTATAAATTAGTAAGCATGGAGTTACGTAGCGTGTGATCTAAACCGGCTCTGCCAAGCCTATCAAACGTTACGTAACTCTAAGCTCATTACTCTATCAAAAAAATATGACCAAGTTAGTGCACAAATCGAACGAGCTTAATATCTCAGCCTTTTTGCTGATTGCTCTTCTCCAATATAGATGACAAGATATCTGCTATGCAAAAGTCTACACCGTCGCCAGACATGTTCCCAGGCAATCATGTCTTGAGATGGTGTAGACTTTTGTATAGCAGATATCTTGTCATCTATATTAGAGAAGAGTGATCAGCAGAAAGGCTGACAGATTGGGCTTTTTTTCTATGTGCACCAACTCGGGCATATTGTTTTGATAGGGTAATAAGCTTGGAATTACGTAACATTTGATAGGCTTGGTAGAGTCGGTTTAAATCAGATGCTACATAACTCCATGCTTACTAATTTATCAAATTGGTTGAGTAAGATACATGGAGAAACGCTCAATAAAAGTGTGTTGTTCAAATGTTGGGACCACTTCTTCAACGTGTATCAACACATTTTGACCTAAAACAAACACAACGACCCTCCATGTATCCTTTAAAGCTTCTGAAGAGAAAGTGTTCTGAAGCGCTTCTAAAATGCCACAACTTTGAAGTTAGTGTTCCTGATCGAGCTCACAAGAGACAAGGAACTCCTTACAAACTTCGAAGACGGTAACGACCAGCTTGAATATAGAATCAACAAGCTGGAGGTAAGCTTGAAAATTATCGGGATTCACATACTACAACAAACATTTGATCTTCTCCAAGAAATTTTGAAAGCATGTCAAGTCAAGAAAACACAATCAATTATAACCATATTGCTAAGGAAGCAATGATACTCTATTTGCCTTTCAATCTCGTTTGTGGTTCCGATCAGGTCAACGACAGTGGAACTGATCGGAAATACAAACAAGAATATGGGATGAAATTTAAAATTTAGAAATTGCTGTCTTCGCTTAGTTTCCTTATTTTCACTGCAGTTATTATTGGCTTAAGTTTTCTAGACTTGCTGAACATTATTTCTATCCTCGATGCCCATGAGGCTGCTTTGTTGGTCTTCTCCTATTTTCTACCTAGGTGATAATCCCAACCATGCAGCTCCCTAGCAAAGTGTCCATCTGCATTATTTTTCTTTTAGAGACACAACAGATGGAATTACATTATCGGATACACTTTCATATTTGCACTTGATTCAGATTTCGCATCTGTTAAGATAATTTCATCGGCCAGATTCGTTAGAAGTTACTTTCTACCCTGTGTCTCTTCTTCAATTAGCTCTCAGATGATATAGTCTTCCATCAACAACCCATTTTCCCTCGAAAGCATTCTCCTACCGCACCTTCTGGCATATAATCATAAACCCAAGTGAGCAACCCAACCATATAAATTTTGGCCAGGGCAATAACTATATTGGTTTTCTATTCTTGTTTGATGTAGTGCGAGGCTTCGAGGGCCCTCTAAGGGTCCAATGCACACTTAAAGTTCGCTATTGGTTCTCTGTAGTGACGACAAATATTGATCCCTTCTCAAAACTTGACACGCATAAACACGAGCACCAACCGTCAGTAATTCGTAACAGGGTATCTGCACCATATTCATGAGGTCCTCAGCCTTATCAATTTCAAACCCATCAAACTTAACGGTACAATGCAGGATCTTGTTTGAATGATCAATGCCTAATCGGTTAAAAACTGCATTCATAAAAACATTGTACTTTGTGTGTGTTGTACCGGTAACCTTATCAGTAATACATACTTAACTCCCACACATATGATAGTGGATCCATCTGTATGCACCTTATTCTTCCTAGCCCATCTATGGCTTAAATTGAATAAACAGATGACTAGCTTGTTGCAACAGATGACAAATCTATTTATATTGTCAATCAATTGGAGACATCTGTTACGACAGTGATCAACCTGTTGCAGAAATCAAACAGATATATACATCTGTTGTAAAAATATTGCCAGTATGTTGTAAGTTATCTAACAGAAAGAATATATACTGTAACAGATTACCCATCTGTTAGATTTATTTTAAAGTAATTTTGTTTTCTTTTCTTTTCGAGATACAATAATTTATAAATAGGTTCCTCCTTACAAATATGGATGATCCAAATTCGTACAAGGATATTCATATCGAGTCCTTGCATGAACTTCAAAGGCATTTTGATTGATGAACTTCAAAGAGATATTTGGCTGACTTCGGAGCAAGGCTGCCGAATGAATGAAAGATGTCTGATTGACAATAATAATAATAGTAGTAATAATAATTAGGTAATGTTTTTTTTATTTTAGCGATTATTTTCCTCTTTTTGTATATCAAATCTACCCAAGGGATTCAACAATCTATGAACATTCATTTCATTTTGTTGTCAACTTTGAATTTTTAATTCTTATTTAGTATTTAATAATAATCATTCTGTTTATTCCTTGTTCTCAACATGCCGACGATTGATGGTAGGGATTGAGCAGCAATTTGTGTCAATAGTTAGAGGTTAATCTACTACGACAGATCGATCATATGTTACACCTGGCGGTTATTAATAAAAAAAGGGCTATTGTTGTTATTGAGAGGGTGAAAAGAGAAAGATATGACTCGGAGTTCCGATTATTCAATATGAAAAATGTTTCATAAATAAATAATAAACACAATTTATAACCACAATTTTAATAACTGGTCGTGACTTTTCACCACTTTTATTTTTGAATTTATTTTTAAATTATTTATTATATAATAAAATGATTATTATTTTATTAAGGAATTTGAAAAGGTATTTTTTTATTTATAAAATAAAAAAGTAAGCAAATTTGGATTAATGATACGATGATATAGTTATTTTTTTTTAAAAAAAGTAGATTATATGTTGCAACAATTAAATTATCTGATGCAACAGGTTCACTATGGTTGCAACAGATGATATATCTGTTGTCACAGATGATTTATCTGATGCAACCTATATCGAGTCACAACTCAATAAAAGTAGTTCTTGGAAAGAACTAATTAATAATAATAATCTGAAAAGTCATGACTTATCATAATATTTCTTAATTTAATTAATTCATTATTTTTCACATTAATAAAAAATGTAATTAATAAATGGAGGTGAACAGTTAGATTATATGTTGCAACAGATATGTTATCTGATGCAACATATTTTATATTTGTTGCAACAGATAATATATCTGTTGTCACAGATGTGTTATCTGATGCAACAGATATAGAATCTGTCGCCACAACTCAATAAAAATGGTTCTTCGAAAGACTAATTAATAATAATAATCTGAAAAGTCATGACTTATATCACAATATTTATTTTCTTAATTTAATCAAAAATTTAATTAATGTATGGAGGTGAATAGTCGCGCCTTTTTGCCTCTCATTCAAATTCAATCCTCTATAAATAGGTCCGTCCTTACTCAATCGTTCATTCAAATACACACTCTATTTATTTATTGCATCTCGTCTTTCATATTACACTCTAGAAGATAAGATTATGGCTGACCCAGTGTAGGATGTTACTTTTCTGCAAGACGCCGTGAATGAACTTCGGAATCAACTTCGTGATCTGGAATGGAAATTGGGAGGAGTTAGATCAAGAATGCTTCGCGAGATACGCAGGCTGAGGAGGGCCTTGCTACTTCCGGTTGAAGATTGGCCGGCTGGCAAAGATGATGCTGATAATAATAATAATAATTAGACTATTATTTTTCTTTTAGTCTATTATATGTATTTTTATTTGTTTAGTAAATAAATTGTGTTTGATCTTTGACATTTTAATTCATATTTAATTTTCATTCTGTCTATTATCTTCTCAGCAAACATTTCGATGATTCGACGTAAAAAGGAATAATTTAGAATCCAGTAGCAATAGCAAGATTTATCTGTTGGGTTTGTGACAGGGGTTGATTTGTGTTGTTTCAAACAGATTAATCATTCGTTGCAATAGATAATTAATCAGGTGCAACAGATAAACAATCTGATGCAACAGATAAACAATCTGATGCAACAGATAATTAGTCTGGTGCAACAGATAAACATCCTGATACAACAGATAATACGTCTTATGCAACAAATAATACTATGATGCAACAGATAAATAGTCTGATGCAACAGATTACTCTTCTGATGCACCAAATGATTGATCTGTTTAAATTGTGGGCACTTGTACTGGATTCATAATCAGGGTTCTATCCATTGTTGAAAAAATAGAAGTGGACCCAGATGACAAATACGAATAAAAATCATAATTTTACTTACCAAAGTAACCTATGAAGTAATGCCAAAGTGGAAAGTGATGTAGTAAATAAAATTTGACCTAAAAAATTGGTTAGATCGCAGTAGTAGCGCTGTACCAACAACAACAACAACAACAAAAAATGGTCGACAAGAAGAAGATGAAGCAGAAGATGATGAATAAAGCAGTAGAAACAAAAACAATTAACAACAAAAATCGCTAAGAGAGAGAAAACAATAATGGATGAGAAGAGAGAGAAAGACGCTTTTTTTTCTCTCCGTTTCCCGTTATTTTAGGTATACATTGGGATCAAAGTGTAAATTTAAAAACTTGTGAGTTATTTTAAAACTTCCCCAACTTTCTTAATACATAATAAAGTAATTGTCACCTTCAACTAATAATTAAGACTTGTGTCACCTACACCTCATTTTAAAACTCTTTTGTCACCTGTGGCCCAAACCCCCCAGTTTCATAAGTTTTAATTTTTTTGTATGATTCGATAGTTTATTGAAAGTAACTTCTTTATGTTTGAGATAGAAATAAAATCGTTTGTGTACACTCTACTCTCTCTTAACTCATTTCATGGTATTATATATACTGGATATATTATTCTTCTCTTATTTTACTACCCCACTATCTATTGTTCCTCGAGACTGATGTTTTTAATTATCTCGTGCTCCTAAGTTTAAAATTGTGTTTATTTTCA
>NC_061117.1:224977338-224984848 GCF_002878395.1 Capsicum annuum | reverse complement strand
GGGGGGCGGCGGCTGGTTCGAGGCAGCGCGGGGTTGATGGGGTTTCGCTGGTGTTGATGGTGGCTGGATTTCGATGGCTCACCAGCCGCTGTGACCGCCGTGGTGGTGGCCGGCGGCATCTTTGGTGGAGCCTTAGAGAGAGAAGGGGGAGATAGAGAGAGAGAGAGAAAGAAAGGATGATTTTTTCTTGTCATGAGATTTGGGTTTTTTGCTTCTTTGAAAGGTAAGGAAATGCTGATCTGATATCAGCCGTTGGATCGGATTTTGATCGACGGCTGAGATTAAAGTTATTTAAAAATATGTCCTAAATTAAAATTTAATTTGGGACCAACATTGAGGTTAATTTTTGGCTAAAAAAAAAAAAAGGCTAAAATTTTAAACTCAACAAAGGGAAAATTTTGTGAAGATGGCTGCTAGTTTAATAGTTCTGTCGATTTTACTTACGCTGACAAACAAAGAGTGCAGTTTGCTATACCACAGTATCAAGGCGAGAGTATGAAATTAGAGTAAATACTCTAAATCGAGTGGATCGAGAAGGGTCTTTGCAAGCTAATTATAGGTACATGTTTTAAAGTTAATGAACTTACCCTGCGACCCCGTCATCATCTAGATCAGCTTCCTCCAAATCCGCATTTGCCATCCTTCTTGAAAGAACCCATTTCACAATCTCCTTCTATCTCTTGTTCGTGTTCCATTCAGCAACATAAAATGAAGAATCGACCCAAACAAAGTGTGCTTGTTAAAATTCAAAATATAGTAAGACGGAAAGAGAAGGCCTTTGTCCTATCTGCTTCTTCCTCTTCCAGGAATGAAGAATTTTCGAAAAAAAAAAAAGATTTTCCTTTTTTCTTTTTGTTTATAGATTATTTATTATTATTATATAAACAATATTAAGAATAATATCAAGCAAGCGGCCCTTTCGCGACTCAAACAGCCGGTACGCTTTCCGGCTCAAACGGGCAGGGGCTTTCTATTTGCTTGCAATGCCGGCTGTTCGGCTTTAGTTAGAAGTGCCCTCCTTTGGATGAAAAGCTTTTGTCTCCGTATCCTAATGTTGTGATGGTAGCACAAACACAATAAAAAGTATCTACAGTATCAAACTTTTCGACTCTAGCCAAGACAACTGTCCCAACAACTATGAGCACTATACGGAAAACCGCTACCATGAAACACTTGTACCGTACTTTCTTTGTTTCAATCTCCTCCAAAATTTCACTTGGACCAATTCTACGACCCATATGCAATGCTTTAATTAATAGCGTTTCTTGCTTCTCCACTAAGTAGTCTGCCGCTTTGCTTAGAACCAACCCCACAAGTGCCATCCCGGAGAACACAAAAACACAGGCGAGCAATTTAGTAGTTGCACTGTTAGGCACCAGATCCCCATATCCAACCGTGGTCATTGTCACAACACAAAAGTAAACTGAATCAAGTATGCCATCTATCTTTTTCCCCTTGATCTTGTTTCTAACAAAATAAAAGCAAATGGTACCAATACCCAAGTATATAACCAAGTAAACGGTAACTTTTCTAATACTGGGGTGGAGTTTGTCCAAAATCGATTCAGAACGTGGAAGTGATTGATCGTTCTTTATTTCATTCACTTCCACCGGAGCAAATTCCCCTACAGGAGTACTTTTAGATCGGCGTAATCTTTTTCTCCCAAGATCAATCTTATGATGGTTTGCTAGCCATCCAGGAAGTCATAATAAGTCCTGCACGAAATAGTGTCTGCTTACGAAAAAGTCCTTTAATTTGGTAAATCATGAAAACGACATGTTAATTCTTTCCTTAGCCAGAGAGACTTGTTTTCAAAAACCAAAACACTAACAAAGACAGTTCTCTCATGTTTTCGTACGCAAACAGCACCTTGACTGTCGGCTAGCTCACATAAAAAGAAGGTGCACTGGCCAGTAAGAACACAATCATTGAAGTTGATCATTCTCTCTTAAACTCACCCAGGGACATAAAATCAAAGGCATACAGACACCTAAAACTCACACCGACAACCCAACATTAGATATCTAATCAATGTGACAACAACAACATGCCTAGTGTAACCCCACAGGTGGGGTTTGGGGAGGGCAGAGTGTATGCAGACCTTGGGAGTAGAGAGGCTGTTTCGGATAGACCCTCGACTAAAAGGTTCGGCTCATCCTGTTTGTAGCTGAGACATCCTAACACATTTCTTTTTGTTGTTAACTTGTCAAGTAACTAAAATCAAAGTTTTCTCTGGCGATATAAGTTCTCTTCTATTTTATGCTCGTGCTGAGTTTGTTTTCTTTATATCTCTCATCCCTTGTACTTAACTGTGTCGGAAACATGCTAATCATATCTGCGAAATGACTAGTGGCCCTGCACTCCGAGATTCAAAAGGTCTAGTTTCCAATTCCAGCGTAAGAGAAATAGTAACATATATATATATCCATGTTTGACAAACATATTCTTGCAACTACAACCTATAATTATGAACTGCAGCGAATCTCAACATTTTCTTCTGCATCTCCTGAAAAACAATTGATAAAATCCTACAGACACAGCCCATCGGTTTCCTCAATAGTACATTATCCTTCTAAGTTATATCATTTTAAATGGTTTGGTAAAGATCAAAATATCCTACATAGGTACTTCCTTTATTCGGCAACTTAACTACATGATTTCTAACTGAAATCAAGAAGATATAACCGTTCTCACTAATTGCAATATGGAATGAAACTGCGTCAGACGAGAGACAATTATATCCTACAACCTACGCTGGCGGAAGGTAACAAATATCCCATGCTATTAGATAATGTGCATGCAAACTGGCCTAGGCACTACGTTTATCACATAAAAAAAAAAGAAGAGACATAATGAAAGATAAAATAGCTTTAAATTTCTCCGAAAAATTGCTAAACAAATACCAAAATTCAAACTCTGGTGACTAGAGTCTGAATAAACTAGCTTACCAAACAGAGCACAAATTCACTCTTAACTCCCCACCCTGCTCCAGCTCCTGACCACTAACGCTATATCTCAACAACAACAATATACCTAGTGTAGTTCCTTCAAAGTGGGTTCTGAGGAGAGTAGAGTGTACGCAGACCTTACCCTACCTTGGAGGTATAGAGACTGTTCCGATAGACCCTTGTCTCAAGAAAAAAAAGTTGAAAGCAGTCCAAAAAAGTAATAAGCAAAAGAGAAAGCATAACAAACCATTTCGGAGAGTACACCAACAACATAACCAGCGTAATTCAGTGGCGGACCTAGGATTTAGGGGTCATGGATGCACGGCTTTGGGTTTTGTGTTGTCTTATTCGGTGCTTTTCTAAATCTTACACCAAATTTTATACATCTTCTATATAATTATACCTAGTATGTGTCGAATTTAATGGGTGCCGAAACATAAAAAATTTGGCTATAGGTCCGCACCTGGTGCAATCACACAACTGGGGTCCGGTGAGCATAGAGTGTACGCATACCTTATCTCTGCCTCGTGGAGGTGGAGAGCCTATTTCTAAAACATCCTCGGCTCAAGTACAACAAATCAAAGCATTCTAAATAGTAACTACAACAAAATAATACAATAATCGAAGTATAATAAACAACAGATAAAATAACAGATAGTAACAAAAAATCAAAGGACAACAAACTATCGTAGCAATACTACGAATAGTAGTACTCACGGTTAAATAACACGTTACGAGTTATGATACACGTAATACTTACTACAACAAATTAGCATAATTTCATGTAAGATACACTAACATCGCAAATTAATATTCAAATTAACTCTCGAAAAGTGAAATAACAACTAAAAAAGAACAGAGAGACTAATAGTAATCTGAATTACCAAAAAAAAAAAAGAATGTTTCGATCCGATTGAACTCTGATTTCTGTTCGGAAATTGCTGGAACGAGCTCAATTCTTCTTACACAACGTAGCTACATAGTACATATTCCTCCATGTCAATTTACGTGGCACCTTTTGAATTTTGTGATTCAAATAGATTTATATTTAATTGTAATTGCTTCACTCTTGAAAAGTGAAAAGTGGCGTATATCTGATTTTGGAGGGAAATCCAAAACTCAATTGTTGTGGTGTTAAATTAAAGTTGTATCAAATGTCTAAAATTCCTTTTAATTTTGTGGTCTTAAACATGCTACATGAAAAGTTGAAATTAATGTATTATCAAAAAAGAAAAAGAATCATTTTTGGACTAAAAAGAAAAGTAGTTCGTTCGTTTTTAGACGGAGGGAGTATGAAATATTGGCTAAGGTGAAAAATGAGAAATGCATGAGGGACAAGAAAGTAAAAACACATGTAAAATGATGATGGTAAGCACCACATGTTATAAATTAAATTCAGTAGTGTTGGCTGTAAATCGTTCTCGCAACTTATGCGATTTATGAGTGAAATATTATTTAATTTTTCCTTTTTGTTTTAGGTGTGTATATATATATGTATTTATTTATTTATTTTTTTCAGTCTCAAAATTTTTGATATAATTATTAAAAATATGTATCTCAAAATAGTTGTTTGTTTAAAAAATTAAGAGAATATAAATTATTTTTTCAACTTTATCCTTATCTTTAAAACTAATATATATGACATATATTTAGGTTATCGAAAAGATGACCTTATACAGGGGATGTGAAACCCGTATTACAATAAAAGGTTAGCCGGATAGGAGTGTTGAAAATAATTTTGCAAAACAATTGTTAGAAAACAATGGTCCGAATGGATATTTCTCTAGCGGCAGTAGGATAGACAAACAAAACCTTTATCAATTATGACATAAATGAACAAAATTTTTAATGGATCACATGAATGGGATATCGCATTAAAGAGTCGTTTAGTAGGGTGCATGAAAATATTGCAAGATATGATGTATTAGTAATATTTATGTTAGTTATACGTGCATTTTTTTATGCTGCATTTAATTTGGTGCATTAAAAATAACATGAATCGGATAGTTTCTAAAAAATATTTTTTTACAAAAACATCTTTCATAAATATGGTGAAAATGATTTTAAGGTACAATTACGACCTTAAACATACTAACGTATGCATTAAAATTCATTGCATTACTAATACTTATATGTATTAGTTATCCATCACTTAATATCAAATTCTTGTGTGCAACTAATGCAAACATTGGCACTAAATGAGATGAAAAAGTGTATCAAATTATTTTTTCTAATACGATCGACCAAACGAGCCCTCATTTTTTGTGCTGCCCCGAATTTCAGTTATAAAAAGCCCGGGTTTATCAATTTTCGAAAAACGTGAACCTGCAGGGTGAAGTGGAAAGAAAAATGGAGAGAAAGCGTTTGAATGCGCAGCCATTAGCACTCATTAGGAAAATCAAAGGTAGTTAGAGCTTCCATTAAACTTCAATTTTAGCTGCAAATTGTTAGAATTTCGAATGTGAGGTAAATTTTCATACTATAAACCGTTAGTGTTTGGACTTTCCCAGGATGCGCTCATGGCAGAAGCTTTAGTGCATCGGACTATTTTTTTTGTTTGAATTTTGAATGTGAGGTAAATTTGCATATGATAAACTGTTAGTATTTGGCCTTTCCGAGGACCCGCGCATAGCGGGAGGTTTGGTGCAATGGTCTGTCTTTTTTTGTTTGAATTTTGAATGTGAAGTAATTTTGAGTAGGATAAACCGTTAGTGTTCGGCCTTTCCGATCATAGCGGGAAGTTTAGTGCACCGGACTGTCCTTTCTGCTGTTCGAATTTCGAACGTGAGGTGAAGTTGCGTATGATACACCATTGTGATTCGACTCTTCCATGGACGTGGCGTGTAGCGGGGGCTTTAGTGCACCTTTTTTGCCCTTTTTGTTGTTCGAATTTCGAATGTGAGGTAAGTTTGCGTATGATAAACCGTTGTGGTTCGACTTTTCCCTGGACGTGGCGTATAGTGGGAGCTTTGGTGCACCTTTTTTTCCCTTTTGGTTGTTCAAATTTTGAATGTGAGGTAAATTTGCGTACAATAAACAGTTAGTGTTTGACCTTTCCGCTCATAGAGGGAGGTTTAGTGCATCGGGCTGTCCTTTTTGTTGTTCGTATTTCGAATGTGAGGTAAAGGCTGGTTATGATACACTGTTGTGGTTCAACTCTTCCGTGGACGTGGCACATAGCGGGAGCTTTAGTACACCGGGCTGTCCTTTTTTACCTTTTTTATTGTTTGATCGAATGTGAGGTGAGGCATAAACCGTTATGGTTCGGCCCTTCCTTGGAAACTGCACATGGCAGGAGCTTTAGTGCACCGGGCTGCCATTTTCCGTGCCCTTTTCATTGTCCGAATTTTGCGTTCAACACATTGTTTTGACGAATCGTCGTCATGTTTGAGCTGAATTTTGATTTTTTTGTTGCAGGATTTACTCGCTCAATCTTTGAGGATCTAGCTCGAGGTAGTGCACCTTTGATCTACATTGATCGGTTCAGAAATTACTGTACAGACACTTCTGGAAATTGGTAAGATATGAGAAGCTTAACGAAGTGTTTTATTTTTTTGGTATGTTAGTTGAAAACAGTGAATGTGCTGCTGAATTAAACTGTCGATTTCCTATCACTATCTCTATCGGTTCAGAAATTACTGTACTTAAGCTTATGGAAATTAGTAAGATGCAGTGTATGTGTGTGCAGATGTTATTTGGTAGGTTGAATATATATCCGTATATATACATGTAATTATGAATCAAGTTAATCAAGCTAATGGAAGTGTTTCTTTTTCTTATTGTTGTTTGAAATTTCATTGCAATTAGTGTATAGGATTACAATCCCAAAAATTACACTGAATTAACCTGTCGATTTCCTATTAATTTAATTAAACACAGCGAGTTTTGGTTAGTTTCTCTATTACAAAGGCCTCCATAGAGATATCCTTGACGTAATTGAACTGAAAATTGCAATTGATGACGATACATATAGCTTTAATGCAGCTTTAAGAAAGTTGTAATTTATGGGCTTGGTAGATTATTCTGTGGAATTCCCTGCTCCCCTCAAGACAAGCCCTTCCAAACAATAAAATGTAGAGACGAAACGAATCATTATTCTATGTGTCTTTCTCAGAAGAAGAATGATCACAGTTTATAGTGAGAGATTTGTTCATAGAAGCCATATCCTATTCTGCTACACAAATAAGTACTAGTTGTAATTCTTATGTTGAACGGATTTCTAAAAACAAGGGAATTTACTGAAGTTGGAGTTTGAATGGCTAATTAATATCATGCAACTGTTCAGATAGTATTAATGGTCTTTGTTTAATTTATGTATCTCTTGCAGCTCTGGTTTGCCGGCAGGCAAGGAAGCTATATCCTTGAAGAGGGAATGCCATGCGCGTAGGCTTGGTAAGTCTAGTAAGGGTAAACAATCCCTGTATATTTCATTGACTAGTCCTCACCAAATAGTTGGAGAAGAAATGATTGATCAAGAAGGGGGCAGGAAAGATAATTCAAAGTTGTTATCCTCCATGAAAAATGACAAAATTAGCAGGAGAACTATTTCCCCGTTTAGTTGA